>NW_028297127.1:15574501-15845627 GCF_055798465.1 Pogonomyrmex barbatus
AAGAACGTCATAATTTCACGATTACATTGTCGAGCGCTAAGAAAACTTTGTGCTCTCTGATGATCTGTTAATTGCAGATCGCTTTCACACGCTAAAACACTGTTTTTCCCGGCAAATTTATTTCGCGAGATAAAGAAACTTTGCATATGTAAGCTTTCAATGCAGTCTCATTAATTGTAAACTACAATGCTGATTGTGCCTCGTCCTAAAAATTAATTTATAATTATCGCCAATGTAGCTACAAATGTGGCGCACTAAACATTATTCTTTCTGTATTTCACAAATATAAGATTCGAGGTATATCTTTATTTTTTTATTCGGGAATCTCTCGCAATTCATGAAATCACTTTCAGAGAAAATACTAAGATTTATACTAACAAATATATCCACGAAGTTCGATGCAAAGCTTTAAATGATCAAAAGGAATACAACCCGGAATAACTCAGCTGGACTGGCTACCAGCTGTGTGTCTTTGGGTAGTATCATTGAAATCGCTGCGACCAAGTCGCGGGATGCGCCAATCGAGAGGCCAAAGGGAGAAGTCGACGGTTTTCTCGCGTAAAAACTGAAGATGCCATATGATCGTATGGATGATGGGCTCGTACGCCGCCGACGGGTAGGCGGCGAGCTACCGAACGTCGAGTTTAATGCAGATTAAGGAGTGCGGGGGCTGAAGGGTCCTTTGTAGAACGCGTTTCGTTCGGTATTAGCTGGAAGTAGCTCGTAGAACCGTGGTATTACCTGGAATTACGTCTCAATCTACCGTGGCCGTCGACTAAACTAATATTAAAACTTTTAACGTAGTTAGAGCGCGGCCGTGGTTGCTTTACCGTCCGTGAAGCTCCACGCTCGCTCTCTCTCCTCTCTCTCTCTCTCTCTCTCTCTCTCTCTTCATCTCTCTCCTCTCTCTCTCTCTCTCTCTCTCTCTCTCTCTCTTCTCTCTCTCTCTCTCTCTCTCTCTCTCTCTCTCTCTCTCTCTCTCTCTCTCTTCTCTCTCTCTCTCTCTCTCTCTCTTCTCTCTCTCTCTCTCTCTCTCTCTCTCTCTCTCTCTCTCTCTCTCTCTCTCTCTCTCTCCTTCTCTCTCTCTCTCTCTCTCTCTCTCTCTCTCTCTCTCTCTCTCTCTCTCTCTCTCCTCTCTCTCTCCTCTCTCTCTCTCTCTCTCTCTCTCTCTCTCTCTCTCTCTCTCTCTCTCTCTCTCTCTCTCTCTCTCTTCTCTCTCTCTCTCTCTCTCTCTCTCTCTCTCTCTCTCTCTCTCTCTTCTCTCTCTCTCTCTCTCTCTCTCTCTCTCTTGTCTCTCTTGCTTCTCTCTCTCTCTCCCTCTCCCTCTCCCTCATCTTTTAACTTGTCTCTCTTTCTCTCGCGCAGACATACCATCCTCTTCTCTCACTGTACACGCGTGAGCTGCATTGACCGCTACTGAACTTTGATGTGTTTCCTGCACAAAATTCACCTCCGAAGTCATAAATTAGCTACCGGAGACCGATGCGTTTCTCTTTGGCTGGCTCCCTCGAACCTGCACCAATACCACGGGCCACCACTTCAGCGGGCTCAAAAGCATCAAAAGCAAACGCCGGACAAACCTCATCGGTCTGCTGGCGGCGAGAATTATGTAATATAACGTTCAATCTGTATCGTCTTACTTTTTTAACATACCTCGCGCATCCACATGAAAGCTCATTTTTTTCCTTCCCTTTTTTCCCTTTTTTCTTTTCGAAGGGTTGGACAGCTGTGGTTAGTGGTATTTCATATAAATGTCAAGTACCGCCGATAAATGTGGTTTCAATGAAGAGCTTTATGGACGATATGGATTGCATAACCGATAAAATTTAAATCTGTTTTAATCAAATTTTCATTCTTTTACTAGTTCATTTCGTTCTAACAATACGAGATATCGATACGATTTAATCTAATTATTTACGATTTGAAATGTAAGTTAAAATATCATACGAATATATTCGTATTCAGAGATTAAACAAAGCCATACTGTCGATTACTATTGTATTATTATTATTATTATTATGATTGTGTTGATTATTTTTTGACACTTCTTCACATTGTTTTTCTTGATTACTTTCACTTTAGCGATCCGCAGCCTGTCTTTAAAGTGCGTCCGCTGTCTCCGTTCTCACCGGGACAAGAACTTTTTATTCCGACGCTTAAGAAACGGCCGAGTCTTGCCAGATCGGAGTTACTCCATTTAGAATCTATTAAGTGAATTAAGTTCCACCAATGAAGTAGTTCTTCTCGCTTCGCTTCTCTATCTTTCTTTCTGCCAACCGTCGGCAACTTTTACTCCTTCCAGCTTCCTTCCAAAGTTGTCCGTGGACGGAGCGTCGGCCAGATGCGGAGAGACGGGGTGGAGCAAATCGAAAATTTACTTTCAAATTCACGCCGAATAATGTGAGGAAACGAGCACAGCTAAAGGCAAACGTCCTTAAACGCGACGGTAAGATAGAGCACGTTGTACGAACGAAAATAAAAAAGATCTGTCTCCCGTAAAGTGAAAATAATGTATCAATGCCTTGCGGCTGAAACAATTAATGTCGTTTCGCGTGTCATTCCGCAATGTTCGTGAGATAAAACAAATGTCCAGTACATGTGAATGTATGACACTTCCTTTACGTTCAAGCCGCAGGAAGATACTGGTCGCTCCAGTTCCAAGACACCGAAGCATTCATGCATTCATATCTCTTGTCTTACCAGACGTGAAAGATCAACGTTAGAACTACGCGCGATAACGTTTGTCGATATTCGCCGCGCGTTTTACATGTGTTTTCCACGCGTTTTGCCGCGACTAGTGTACACGAGCACGTACGTCGGTATAAGGACTGCCAGACATATACAGATCCATATTCATGTGAATAATTAAAAAACTAAACCAGTGAAAAACTCGATAATAGTCACTTAAATTAAACGCACGTTATCGGGATGAATAAATGATTTTCCGTCATCGCGTGTTCTCTTTCTATTTATTTACCAAAGTCCGAAGCTTTGTAATTAGCATGAGAATTCGCATACGCTTTTTATTAATGCATAGATTCCAAACATAACACATGCTTCGCTAAGATGACAGTGATGACAGTTCGACTTATATTAAAATTTATTATATTTTATTAAAACACATTATGCATCACAATATTCTGAAAAGAATTGTGAATAAAAGACAAATGCTTAAAGCTGCTCGATAAATTCCTTGATTCGCATCAATCCCCTTTCATCCCTCGACAACATCTTATGTCGTTGTTCCGGCGACGCTCGCGCAGCTTGTTTAATTGCAATCAATTTCCATAAATCATTCGCCACGATAAGCGTGATGATAATGTTGACGGATAATTCGTATCCAGTGCACGGTGATTTGATGCTTTAATGAACAATTGCGATATTTACTTTGACGCACCAAGACCGGTCGACTTTGGTCGAAGTTTCCTAAATGATTTAAACTTGCAACTGTCCTTACAAGACGATATCAATACGGTTGTATTGATATCGTCGCTTAATAGAATTTATTTATACTCTTGAAGCCGCATTAACTGACAAATTAAAGGGAAATGGAAAGTAATAATGAATGCAAAATCATCCTACAATAATTAATTCTACATAAGATTGTAAATTAACAAAATAATATTATAAAAATCTAGAAAATAAAATGATTAATCACTACAGATAATAAATATAATTTTCCATCGCTTTAAACAGAAATTATATTAAAAAAATTGTAGTTATATTACTATAATTTTTCATAAGATATTATTTCTATAAACGTAAAATATTAAAAGAAGCGAAAGCTGATTATTCGACGCATAACGAAGTAATGTGTGCCATTTTCATATCGATAATCTCTTAAAAAATTAAGACTGCAAAAACGACGATCATAGGAAACATCCTCGCGGTCGCAAGCCTCGAAGAGGAGTGCTGGAACGTCCTACCCCGGCGATGTTTTCATCCCTCCCCGCGCGCGCGTCCTACCCTCGAAATCCTAGAGAGCTTTTCCGTCCCTCTTTCGCTTCCTCCGGCCTCGTCGTCCCTCCTCGCCGGAAGCGTCCGCGCAAGCGTGGCCCCCACTTCCACGAAAGCTCTCGGGAACTCATCGAGATATACAGGGAAAAGCTCCGCGTTCCACGCCTCCCACGATAGGCTTACTTTCGTGTTACTTTTTGCCGGCGAGGAGGACGACGCCGGCGTCGTCTCGTAGGTGGTCGTGGGGTCCATACATGGATCCGTGCCCAGGAGGAAAAAGCCCTCTTCCTCGTCGTGTCCAGGGCAAAAGAGAGCTTTCCTACTCGCCGCGCTGGCTGCCTCCTCTTTTTGCTCTTTCTCTTCGTCGCGCGCGTGACCACCGTCCTTTCTTCGGGGTACCGATTCTCGCTTCGTCTTTTTGTACTCCGTTGCTGTTTCCGAGCTATCGCGAACAATAAACGGTACTCTCAAAATTGTAGACGAAACGAAACAACGGCTTTCCAGAAGGGATCCACTTCAAGTGAAAAATATGAGACAAGTACTTACCTGATATATATATAATTGTTATTGATAAATCATTGTTCGAGGACAAATCTATGTGACAATCCAAATCGGCATCTGTTTCCCTCATAACGTATAAATAATTACTGTACTGTCAAAATCATGGCTTTACTATACACGTATGGTAAACAAATAGAATAATATCTTTCTTCAATAATCTTACAAATCAACAAAAAGAACTAAATGCTTCATCTTAAAACCGAGGAATTTAAAACTGTATTTTTACTTTTCACTCAATTGGTAGAAAAAAGTAAACCGCAAGACGATGAAACGGTAATTATGCAGGCACTAATACTTCGCGCACGGAAGTAGGAAAAATCCCGGAGCGAAGTATGTTAATGGCCGAAAGTGAAATAAAACGGCCGCGAGGTCACTCGAGCGGCAAAGTTCAAAGTCCAAAGTTCGGTCGCTCCCTACTCCCCTCGACCACCTCTCAGCTCCCCTTTCCTCAGAGACGCTCCCGGACTTTCCGAACACTTCTCACAGGAGTAGGATCACCAGGGTGTACTATCAGAGAATTCGCTGTTAAGGAAATGAATAATAAATATGCTGCGTTCTTTCAACATTCAATATTCAAAAACCATTGCTTGACAAATTCGATAAATAAATGCATTTATAGGAAACTTGACTAGTTCCCTGTAGTCTGCCATTTAATCATACATTAAACATACATAAACAATGCTTATTAAAATTAAAATAATTTTCAAGATACAAAACTATCTCTAATGTTTTTTTAGATATCTATTATAAACTCTTGTTACCTGTATTACCAATAATTATATTTTCACTAATTCAACAAGAGAGAGCATAAATTTTTCTGTTTTTTTTAATTCTGTTTAATTATTATTTTCTGAACTACAATTATCAAAAGAATGAAAATATTTGCTTCAGCAATACGATGTAGTTACTGCAATAGCGAGATGTCTTGACAGAGAACTCGTCAATGTTGAAGTTTGCCAAAGGGGTTACTGATCTGATTTCGGGGGGCGTTCGACGGTAGCTTTTAGGGACGACCAGTGCAAGATACAGGCAGATATAAGAAGGCAAACATGGAGGACATGTCTATATATCTGTATATGCGTATTTGTTCGTAAATACGGAACTCAAGGCGTTGCGTACGAGAGCAAATATTGGCGAGGGAAGAAATAGAGAGAGAGGGAGGGGGATGAGAAAGAGAGAGTAAGTGAGAGATGCGTGGAGAAGCGCGTATACAGTCCCATATATCCATCGAGGGAAAATGATGATGCCTCATGGTCCGAGGTATAAATCCATCGGTTTGTTTTCTATCTTAACTCTCGCTCTTCATACCACCTCGAGGCATCGAGAAAGCTTTCCCTGAAATCAACCTCCGCGATCTTGCCTGCAATTTTTATTGTCCCAATCGCACACACTGCTTCAGTCTAAATTACGGATTTGGCCTTGGTCTCATTTTAATCAGGTAGCGCTTGTTTTAATTTAAAAATTGCATATAATTGCGTAAATTCTCTCTCTTGTACAAGCATTATTTATACATGGATAAACTAACACATAAACTAAAAATATAATCATCCAAACAACAACTCCGACATTTGTTCCCGAGACGTAATAATTTTATTAGTTATCATCTTGCAACAATAACTACATTCACCGACAACACGTCCATTTCCAATTTTAGTTTGTTATAATGTTTATATAATATGTAATATGTTAATTTACTTAAAATAAATATAATTAAATGTTCAGAGCTACTCTCTTTCATGTTGAAGTACAAAGTTTAAAAAATATTGAATTTGACAACAGTCAGTAATATCGTTACAACATTTAAATTAATAATAGCTGTCTTATAAAGCAAAGAAATAGCATGTACTGTGATATATCGCTTCACAGTTATTTGGCAGTTTCTTGACGATCGCTCCGCGAAGAGCAAGTATAATTGCAACATTAAGCAAGACGTTCCATTGAATGTTAAATGATACGAAAATGAGGAACGACGCGGTCGGAGGGCAGAAAAGGAATGCCGTCGACGTTTTCTCCGTCGATGGCCGCTATCGCAATATTAATTGACGCAAGAAATTAGCTTCGCGATCCCTGAGAATGATTGATCGCATAATGAGAAATCCCTAATAATGACCTCGGCGTTTTGGGGTCCGGAGAAACCATCGTGGCGGAGACGGCGGCGGTCGGGGGTGAAAAGGTATTAAGAAACGACATTAGATTATAATTTATATTAAAATCTGTGCAAGGAGATAAAGAGAGGAGACACCCACCGACGGTCGATCTCAACCCTTCGCCAATGGCGTAACACCCGTCCTAAGACAACAAAATGCGATACTTTCAAGGTGTTAACATTAATATTATGATCGTCTCAAAATTTAAAATACACACTTTAACACTCAACTTCAAAAAAAGTGATATTTATTGAATAAAAAAGCCAAAAATTATTATATATTGCGTACTAAAATTAATAAAGCGCATATGTATCTGATAATCATAATAAAAGAATTAATTTTCCATAGAAAAGCGTTATACCGTTGACTATCGATTATTTCAAAGATAATTTTAGCGTATGACGATACAATTAACGGAAACAAAGAGTGGATGTATCATTTTAATTAGTTTCTACGCCAATGGGGAATAATCAAGGGGTGGTCCAAGGGACGGTTTATGGCGGAGAAGCGAGAAAGAGAGACAGAAGCTAAAGGTACATCGCATAGAGCAGGCAGCACGATAGAGTATTATAGTGAAGCAAAGACGGAGTAGGGACAGCATGCTTAGACGTAATGGGATACAACTTTGGACTTATTCTCGTTAAGATATTGAGCGTGCAACGATAAGATGCTCGGCCTAACATGCTACACTTTAGAAAGGATTTTCCAGTCAAAACATCAGTTTTGATGAAGAAATCATCTGAATTTGCACAATATATAAGGTTAATTAATAAATATATCAAGATAAAAGTACTTTTTCGTTTGTTCCTGAAATCTTTCAAAGTATCAAATACTACAAGTATCAAATATTTTAGATTAAATATAGAAACAAAAACACAAAATTAAAAGATAAAATTTAAAAAATTGATATTTTCCACAATAATTATAATATCAGTGATACCATTATAAGTATAACATTGGAAAGAAAAATCTGAATGTAATCTAAGCTTAAGAAAATTCTCCAAAATTCAAATCTCATACTTCATACGATTCAAATTTCAAAACGCTAGATAATATAAAACAGATTTTTTTGTCCGTGCGAATTGTCATCGATACCCGTGATTTTGTCGCTATTATTACCAATAACGAAACGTGCAATTCAGCCAATCGTTTTGGCCGAGTGTAAGTAGTCCCCGTCAACGACAAGTGCGACGAGCGAAGAGACCCTCTTTACTCGCCGCCGACGGTACGAAACGAGACCCGCGTTACATCCGAGCGACAGGACGATATCATGAATTATAAAATGATGGTAAAAGCGAAAGTTTCCAGTGGTTTCGCGAATCCAACAACGTGAGAGGAAGAAAGAGAGAGGCGAAAGAGAGAGAAAGAGAGATGCCGCGGCGAACCAACCAACCAGTCAACTAACCGACCAGACAGGCTTCTCCTAATTTAATGAAATAGCGAAGGGTTAGGCTTCTAGCAGGTGAAGCGCCAAGCAAATGTTTAGGCAAAGTAGTTCGGCTATACGATGGCTATGTTGCAAACGTGGTCGTCCAGTGCGTTCGATTATACATTTGTGTACTCAGTGCTTCCCTCCTCCTTCGTGTACGATACATATGTACTTTTCTTTTTTTTATTTTTTACACAAGTATATTTATTAGCAAACTCTATATAATACGTGAATTCATACTTCTTCTTTTGATAATAACGAAATGGCTTACTAAAACATAAAAAACACACTGGATTTGATACTTTATTTTCTTATATGTTACTCTTTCGCAATACGGAAACAAGAATAAGTGTTATTCCAAAAGGTAAGAGAAACTTAATACAATATGTACAATATATATATTTTTAATTCGCGACATATCAGATCACATTAGATATTCTCGTAGTTCTGCTCAAGATATAAATAATTTGTGTATATATTTGTATATATTTTTAACAGAGTGACGAAATATCAATCACAAAATATCAACGGCATCATCCTGCGACTATCTGCGCGCTCTCTTCTCCTCACTTCCGCTTTATTCGCGAGAAGGATCCATTAAAATGGATGTGAGATGCTTTTTGACGATGGCGATAGTGCTGGCTCGCAGCATCCGTGCCACCAGCCAGCCCATCGACCTCGCTTTCTGCCTCCGAGCGGTGAACATGCAAATGCGGAACCGGTTACGCGAGCGTTTTCACGTCCGGAACGAGGCGGTAACGAGAGAAATCCGACGAGACGTCTCCTGGATAATTTCCCTCCTAGGGCACACAAGAGAGTGTTCTACGCACACTCGATTATCGGCGTAACAAAAGGGCAGTCCCGCGTCGTTCATCGTCTATGAATCTGAAAATAGTTTATAAATAAAAAAAAAGAACTTCTAAGAAATGCAGTCGTTATTTTCTTATCTGCATTTCGAATATCGAAAATGGTGGAAAAGGCTTCCAAAATTAAGTTACTTAATTTAGTTATAAAACAATCCATGTAAAAAAGTTTAGTGTTAATTTTTCTAAATACAAAGTTCCGTTATTCTAGTGTAAAAATAAAACGTGATAGAATTTCACTAGAATAGTTCAACGAGTGAATTCCGCGAAAGGCGGAAGAAAATCGCTTCTGAAATGGACATCCTCACGTCAGTACGCCTCCCTAACTTCAATCTGGATACTCGGCACAATACCGTTCTCATTCAGGAGGTCTGGTCAAGCGACGATGGAAACGAATGGGAGGACGAGCTCACCGGTGGTAGTAATCTGGAGGTATTCCCCGGACAGCCACGCGCGTCCTGTCAGGACGGAGGCGGAGGAGAGGAAGGGGATGAGGAAGTGCGATGACTGTACGATAGGCAAGGAGTGTCAGACCGGCGTGGAGGAGGACGGGCCGCGAGAAAGTGAGTTAGAAAGAGAGAGAGGGAGCACGGTCGTGATTACAGTGCCGTGTATTCAAATGGTCAGTCCGACCCACACCAATCACAACGAGCACCCCCGAACATCCCCGATACCCTTGTCTAATGCCAAAGGGACTAACACCGAGTGTACCCGGTGACACGAGAGTGTTCACACGCACGCACGCACGCACGCACGCACGCACGGACGCACAAACGCGAGCACGCACGGACCTCTCGCACGTCGAATCGAGAAATGGTAATATGCAACTTGGCCGACAAGCTTCCCTCCGTCGACTGGAAAATTCGAAGGACCTCCCCAGAGATCTGGCTGGCCGTTGCAGGACATCGAAAGACCTCGAGTCCTGGCCTTCTATAATAACGGCACCCTTCGTTGAAAAGCGTCACGCTATTGCATCGCTTGATATGTTGCTCTCGCGGAAACAAAGAATTCGATACCTTTCGATCTCATTCTCGTCACCTTAGGTATAATATTTTATAATAGATAAGATAACGTACGTTACGAAGTAAAAATAAAACTTCTAAATTCGATATTCTAATGATCTGAATCTTCAAATATTTAATTCAACTAAACTCGTATAATCGTATTAAAATTATATTGGTCCGATGAAAAAAATATGTCAAATAACGTTTGGAAATATTCCTGTAAATGATCGCGTTGCCGTGACCAAGGCAGCTCGAACTAATAGTTTGTAACGAGCAAACATTATGCAAATCAAGTCGATCGTCGAACTCGAAAGATAACCTCCTTGTTGGCAGGCGCGATAACTAGTGGTAGATGGAGGAGATCTAGGAAGACGAGAAGGAGACGGTGAAGATGGCGAGAGGTCGTAGGACGACCCTAGTTAGTCCCGGGTCTATGAATCGTTAATGCTAATCAGGATCGCCAGGTCTGCGGACGAGGTGACGTCAGCCCTTCGTCAGAGATATGGACGCGACGAAGGGACTTGATCAATTAACCCTTCGCGATATAGATAAACTTCGGAAACCATTGGCTACGTCCTTTGGATTCTCATACGATTAGCTAAGTATACAAACGCAACATTAATATTGGAAACCACGTCTAATACAAATTATGAAAGTAAAAATACTTAGAAATGTGATCGAAGTAAATTCAATTATGTTACATTTAAATATTTTATCAAACTGATCATTTGCAAAATTTGATATATTAATAGAAAAAAATTATCAAAAAAAAAAAACTAAAAATCTACTGTCTCTCAACATTATTGAAGTTATTGAAATAATTACATAAATATATTTTATTCTGTCTTCTTATATATTATATCTATATCCATAATATAAAAAAATAAAATAATTTTTCTTATAAAAAGCGTCAATTACGTAGATTATATTAGCATGATCAGTCATAAAAACACGTACGATTCTGACATCGATCAATATCATACATCTGGACGGAAGTACAAATTAGTAGAAGATCATCTCTTTTCCGGAGATTCAGCAGAATGTCGCGATACCGTAGAGCAAACATTTCGCGTAGCGCTTAGGGTGGAGATATGTCAGAGGCCAGGGGTTGGTCCGTTCAGTTGCGACGTCGCCGCGAATCGCCTCGCAAGTGTGCCTTATCTGCCGACGAGAATATAAATTTCGTCGGAAGGTCGACGATGCGTTACGGAGAGAGCGCGCACGCATACGGCGATTCGCCATCTCCCATTATCCGTTGTTTGCTACGGGCTTGACCACAAGATTAACGCTCGCAGACCATCGGCCATTCGTTTTATCGGTCGTATCACACATACGTGCGTATCAGAATCTATCGTCCTAAAGAAACCTACACTATTCCTCATTTAACATCAAACTATTTTGAATTAACAAATTTTTGATAATAGGATATGGAACATAATGTGCACCAATAAATTATTACCAATCAGAGAGTTAGTATTTAAATTTATCTTTTTACTTCTATCAGTCACATAAAATAATATAAACATATTTATTTCTTTATTTAGATAAATTTAGAAAAAATTTTATTAAAAATTAAATATTTATTTTATAAAAAATTATGTACTATGTCCATTGCAATCATTTTTTTGCAAACATTCTTATTTTATTAATAAATTGAACAAATGTATGATTAAAGCGTGCACTGGACATCTATTGGATATTTGATGCTGCACAAGGATAAGAAAAATCAAGGTGGGGCTTACTTCAAATTTTATGAACATGCTGCATCGACTTATTTCTCGCGAACTCTGACGAACTGGAGAATGTATTGTTGGAAAGCGTGAAATGAAAAATGTGAGAAATTCGCCGTTCCCAGACACGTGCAGCTGACGATTGCGTCATGGTCCGCGAAAGGTACCGCGTGCAACGAATATGCAACGCGAAAATATAATTGTGCAACGTGATAGCAGGAGATATTTATCTTTCAAGGCTTACGGACGCTCGACTTGGTACCATCCTCGTTTGCTGTTAATAGTAGCGAGCAAAGTTAATTTGCGCACACGGACATTAAAAGCATTGTCCTGTACCGCGAAATTCGTGGAACATACAAACTTTACGTTCTTTTTAAACGTTCCTCTAAAAATATTGATGTTTTAGAAAATTAGTTTTAACAATTTTTTCGTACATAAATCATGATTATATAATCACTTAAGTAATGACTATATAATTACGTAATAAATTTTTAACAAATTTTAAAAATGTTAAAAAATTTTTGTAAAGTCATTAACGAATCAGTATAATCAACAAGATTTTAACTTCATCATAATAATAAATCATAAAATATCACGATAGTAGTATCAATATTGCTAAAGAAAAATTAGTTCTAAACATTCGATTAGGATGTGATCTTCCAAAGCTCCATGCAAAATTTGCGAATCACTGTATATATAACAGAAACCTGCCTATGTTGAATCAACGGCTGTTTTTTTTTTTCTGCAGCCCCATGTGCGTGATATTTCGAGAACGAGTAAATATTCGGTACTGACCAGCTCAACGCGGACCGACGAGTTTTGGCAACGCTGAAGGGGGTTAACTAGCGGGCTAACGAATGCAATATGTCGGAGCCAGGCTGAAAGCAGGAAATCGCTACAACGAGCCAGAGATCGGACTGTTGGTCATTGTGAGCGCGAAAACGCAGCCTCCAAAAAAATGCAGCCGAACAGCCGGCAGCGATTTTTGTCAGTTATTCAGTTATTAGTTTCATTCAGGGAAACGCTGAGCTATACGCGTGTTCGATGCCCTCCAGACGCGAATATGCCGCGTTTGCTTTGTCGTGGAGCGAATTCCCGCAGAAATTCCGCCTCCTTTCCATATCGCATTTTATTATTTTTTTTTTTTTGTTCATCGGTTCATAGAACAAAAAAATTAATGATCCCTTTCGTTACGTGGAATATGAAATAAGAAACTCGCGTCCCGATGAATAATTATTATACTAATTTCTGCCCGCTGCACTTCATTATGCCGCGGTTGTTTAATCAGCAGAAGCAATTATGTCGAACGCGGTGAGCGTAGGTAAGTCAACGTTCACGTACAAAATTCCCTTTAAAAATTTCGGAATCTCGTCGACACGATGCGTTAAAAGAATAATTATTACAAACAAATAGATATTTAGAGAAAATGATGATAGTACTGGCCAGTCAAAACGAGATAACACATCGTACGATCGATAAATCGTCCTCATTATCGGGATCGCCGATTTCGGTTTTCCAGAAGTGCGTACTTCTTCCTCAAGCACACTCAGAGGGATGGCGAATGGCAGCGGGGAGAGTGGCAAAGGGGGGTAGCGATAAATTCCGCAAGAGCTGCGTAAGAGCGGGGGCGGAAGGCGGCTCGTCGATAATAAGGGGATGATCTCGCGATAAGGACGGCGGCATTAATTGAGATTCCAGATAGAGTGTAGTAACTTTTGCTCGGAGCCGCGAGCTCGGATAACGATCGCCGGAACAATGGCAGCTGCGGCCGCATCTGGGCTGCATCGAAAGAGCCCGTGAGAGAAGAGACCGTCCTCTCGGACGAGCAGACAGGCCGCGGGAAGAAAGGAACGGGGCGCTGCCCCGCGAACGGAAAAAGAAAGGAGACGAGGGAAACGGACTTTGCCTCTTGATGCCGCAGGAGAGTCCATAAATCTATTCGCGGGCGATAACTCGAATCTCGTCCTTCCTCTTTTCTACCATTCTTTTCGTCTCGCTCCGCTTTTCCTGCCACTCTAGCGATTGGAACATTGATCGTAGCTGTACCCGAGCGATAATATCCTTAGTATCAGATATAAATTGCGAAAGAAACTCGTCTCTCTAAGCTGGAGAGCGGCCGCGGTAGAGAAAATGCAACGTTATGAGTTATATTACCTCTATCAAAAAACAATTTTGCTTGTCCTATCGTAAAATAAGGTAAGGTATTAATCTTATATAATAAGAAAAGAATTGAAACAAGTATGAAAGGGGAAATAGAAAAACGAGGAAATAGATACACTTCATATCAACGGTGAGTGACTTGAATCAAATATAAAAGGCTTTAAGGAAAAAAGGATAATATAAATTTTAATTAAAGAATATAACTAGAAAAAATAAGCTTTCGCTATTCTGCTTTATTAAATATATACAGTTTAATTTTTATTCGTATTCTTATTTTTAAATTAAATTGCATTTTTTTATCACTTTTAAACGTTTGTTGCACTATATTATTATAAAAATGTATGAATGCATATATGATGTTTAAATGTATAATGTAAATGTGTGAGTGCAATGTATTGAGCTTGGTTTCGTGAGATCGTTGAGCCTAAATGCGGAAGTCATCCTTACGAGATTAAAGCAAAGGATTCAGGATTCTGCAGCGTGCTGCCCTCGGACGACGCTGGATTGAAGTCGAATAGTCCATCTACTATATAACTAATAACAAACAACTTGCTTTTCTCTGTATTTTTTTTAAATTATGATTACACAAAACTTCATTTATTATGAAATCATGGTCTACCTATATAACAAAAAAAAAAGACTATATTCCATGTGAAAACTTAACTATAATTTAAGATCCTTATTGAGCAATCACGTAAAAATTTAACTTAAAATAAAATAGATCGTATATAAATGTAAAAAGATCATCTTCAACAATTTTGTTGAAGACAAATAAAAAGAAGTAAATTCGATACATCAGTATTATCAAATGTTCAGAAATGTTGTGTACTATCAATCTAATTGTGTACACAATCGTATTATCCGTACGTATTATCCAAAACATTATGTTATGTAAATTTGATCAATTAATTCTTCATGATGTAAATAAGCTTCAAAAACTATTGGCTACATCTTTCAAATTTTCATACAATTAGCTAAACATACAAATGCAATATTAATATTATTTAGAACGGATTTTAATTAAAACTTATGCAACAACCATTACATAAACGATTAATCAATAAAAAAGAGATAAAGTTATGTAACAAAGTTGGCGACAATAAAGCATATAAAAGGTAGTGTCAAAATATGATGTAGAAGTTATTAAATCTAATATCACACATTGCTGTTAATCATAATTAAATTCTCTCTTTTTCTATATTCTTCATAATTAAACATAATTTATCTAAAATACATCTATATATATATATATATATATATATATATATATATATGTGTGTGTATGTATATATATATATATATATATATATATATATATATATCATTCATATATATATATCATTCTGTTGTATATAAACATTAAGATATAGAGAAGTAATTGTATTCGCATCTCTGTATATAAGCGCTGTAACATTACATCCGTATCTACATACATACTACGTAACGACAGGGACACGTAATAAAATATATACGCGCAAGATGTTAAGCATCATTGAGGCCTCCTGTTTCCCATAGATTCAATCTGATAAATTTCACTGGGCGGATATATTCAGGTAACGGAAAGCTATTACAAGGCGATATCTATCGAGGTAGGGCGGACGCGGGAGGGCCGCCTGGAGAGAAATAAAGAGCGATTGCCTCGGTAAATCAGAGCCCTCCACCCGCGCCATCGGGACCGCCACCGCCACCGCCACCGCCACCGCCCTTCGTGCTCGCCCGGAACACCTTCCTTCCGCCGAGTCGTCGTGCTGCATACCAGCCGCGAAACGAAGAACACGAAGGACATACGTATCGGAACATTAGCGGACCTCCGTCGTCTCCGGCTTCGTCCCGTCCCGTCTTCTCGCTCGTACGTTTCAACCCATTCGATGCCCTTACGAGCGCGACGAGGGACGGCATTACCGCGCGCGCTCACCCCCGAAAGTATTTCCCGAACAGCGATAAAGCACTGCGATGTATCATCCGTTGCGCGCGACCGCGCGCGGCTAATAAATTCCTGTCGAACACGACCGGAATCCTCCTGTCCTCATTTCGTCGCGCGGTTACACGAAACTGCCGGGAATTGTTTATTCTCCGGCTAACTAGTACGCAATTTCCGGCGGAGAATCGACGATCGACAAGAGCCACTCCCAAACACACATGAATAAAGAAGCGTTTACATTATTTTGGAGACATTATTTTGGATCAATCTCACGTTTCCAAACGATTCAATTTTTATAATCGGGAAAAAAATAGAAAAGCTTTTTACGTTTCGAATGTTGTTCGAAGATCAAAAATGTTTTCAAACATAGCAATGCAATTGATATTTTTAACAATAATTTTGAGTATCTTTAATTTTTTTATAAGATCATTTCAAGCTAATACTTGTGTTATCTCCAAGAACAAAGTATCTGGTAATTTTTCAATATTTATCAGAATGTCTCACGAGAGACTATCGCAAACGGTCATGGAAAATGGCAATGCTGTACGTGATATAGTTCGGAACGAGAAGAACATATACGCGCAGCAAGCTTTTTGGCCATACCATCGCTAAACCCCGTCCACGCTCACGTAATAATAAATCGAGCGATCGCCATCGATAACAACTGCAAAGATACGCCGTTATCTCGCGCAACGGACGGTCTGGCCGTTTTATAGATAATTTATTGGCTGAGCAATTTGTAAGGGTCCGAATAATGGCGCAGAATCCAACGAAATCCTGCCGGCTATACCAACTCGCTAAAGACACGTGAGTTTATGGCCAGGGTGAAAATCCCCCGAATTCACTTACTGCTTTAGTTTCAGATCTTCCTCAATAATTCATCATGCATGCAGGGGACGCGTAAAATTTCATAACTGTTTAGTCTATATTTTCTATAGTTAAAATTATTTTTTATCATACGATACATTCTTCAACAAAATTATTAATAAATGTGAGGCGCTCTATTACTTTCGCAAATCTTATATATATTAATTAATATTATATTTTTTTGATACCAATATAAGATTTAAGATTTCATATATTATATTAATAACTAATGTATATTTTTATATAAAAGATATAATAATAAAAATCTAATAACGTGTTTAAATACACGCATATATAAAGAAAAACAAATAGAATTATTTTTAAAGATAATTTTAATACTCATATGATATTATAACTCAATGCATTCAATTCGTAATAGATAAAAGAATTCTCGACGAAGGAAGAATCGGAAAAGATACCAGAAATTTAGAAATGAAATAGTACAAGCATCTGATGAAAGTTGGTACGTTGCTAAATGAATAAATGAGTAGACAAAAAAAGTGCGAAACTGCAAAGTACAGATGATTGTTCAAGTAATGTTGACATTACTTTTTTAAAAAGCCTCGGTTTATCTACTCATTAGTGATTCATCTTCGTTCAAATATTTCTTGATAAATCCACGTGAAAGTAAAGAAATTAATATATTAAAATCGCTCCATATATTTGTCTTAAATATTACTCAAACGCAAAGATCAAACTTTGTTAACTTTGGCTATAAGGAACTTTTTGTTAAAAAAATGCTTTTCCCAAATATATGCGTGTCAGTCTTTTTTTTTTATTAAAATTAACCTGTGATTGCGATTTTCACCTATCATCTTTACAGCGAATCTTTGCGTCAAAATTTCCGCGGGATATTCAGGACGTCGGAGAAACTTGGAAATTATAAACTCGTCAGGCATTTACGAGAAACGATTAAAGCCAGCCCACATCGTCATGGATAACGGTGACGAGAGAGGAGAAAATGGACGGGAAGAGAGAGGACGAAGAGAGAGAGAAAGATAGAGACTATTTCTATCGCGACTAAGCCGACGGTAGTCGCCGCACGCACGTTCCCGAATTCTGCCTCTGTCCCTCTTATCCCTGTATCTTTTACCGTCTATATCCTTCTCTATCATATGAAACGATTTATCAAACTAGCGCCAGTATAACAGCTTATTCATGTGCGCGCATTCTCTCGAAAGCGCGACTTAACGATCTACCTTCTGCGTTCTGACACAGGATTTTTCGAGAATCCTTAATAGTTTCCGTTGATATCTCGCGACAGTTTCATCATTGATATTTTTTCCGGCATTCAATCGGCGTCATAATAGTTGAGTATTTCACAAATAATTTTTAAATATTTATTTTTAATAAATATCGCGAAAGTAATACAGACAGTTATATATTAATGCGAATATTCCTACGTAAATTATATATAAAGTTGGGCTTGATATATTATCGTACTAATTTTTTAACGTAATTTGCTGTACTTTAGCACGAAGAGATAAATTTATACAAAATAATGTAAATCATATAATGGAGAATAAAAATATTATTATCTTCATCACATTCTATAAGAATTATAAAACTATAAATGCTACCAATGACGACATATCCTGATACAATAATTTAGTTTTCTTTAATATAGTACTGTAAATAATGAATATTTATAACAAATATATATATATATATATATATATATATAATACGTATATATACATATTTGAAATCATAAGATCAAAATTAATCTAAATTTAAAAAACAAGATACAAATTAATTTTTTTAGTTCCTCTTTTCAGTTATTGATTATATGCAAGTACTGATCAACTTAAGTTCAATAAAATTACACAAGTAGTTGTATCATTCCAAATTACATTTGCATCTTTCTGACTGATCTTCCTGATGTCAAAATCGTGCAGAGGAGCAAGAAGAAAGATACTTCCATGGACCATTGAGATTTATTGCTTGTGCTTCCTGCTTGCTCCGCATCAGGATCGATTTCGCTTGAGAAGAGAAGGTCGCCTTGCAGGAAGAACGGAAACCCGGGAAGGTCTCATCTCTTTGCCTCCCAGTACCAAACACTGAAGCTTGTGTTCTCTTCCTCTCACTCTTCCTCTTCTTTTCTCTACACGCGACGGGATACAAAAGTTTTCCAAATATCGGATTGACGTATCGCTTCGAAAATAGCGGGGCGCGTAAACAACCGATATGTATTCGCATCACGCGGAACGTCCCGCGGGATGTCCGCCTTCTGGATGCATCCGCGTGTCACACGACGACGGACGCCGCAAGAAGAAAAAGGAGCAAACCGTCGAGAGGGTGGCAACACGTCAGAGGAAAGAGAAGCGCCGCTCGACAACGACGGTTTCGCTCGGTGAAGTGGAAGTTTCTTGCATTATTATCATACAAGTCTGAAGCACAATCCCGAAATTGATCGATGCAGCTATCTGATCTGTTTGTGGTTTATAAAAATATCCAAAAGAGGCTGTGATTTATCTTGTTTTCAGTTACAAAGCAACGCGTATGTCGTATCAATGGTTTGTTATTGATATTGGACTACTAAAATAAAGTATAAAAGCAAGGATGATTTTTGCGAGACATGAATTATAAAAAATTTAAAATAAATCTCTAAAAAACATTGCAAAAATAATATATTAACCTCAATCAATATAAAAAATATTTCTAAATCTATCAAATTATTTTCTTTTTAAAAATATTATTAAAAAAAAGTTAAATAAAGAAAATTAAGTAAAGAAAATTGGCCTTTCGTTACTCTACTAGTCTTTTTGCTATAATTATAATCTCTTAGGGATTATTCATAAACTTTGTCATAAACATTCACGTAGTTAACAGATTTTTTTATAAATATATCGTATCTCTCCTTGATGGTTTTAATAACTTTGGTGATTTAACATTATTCGATATTAGACATTCAACACAATTATATCTTTCAATATTGTTCAATATCGTCACTCTTATAAAAATAGCTGATTGCAAACAGGGCAATAGTTGTTTCCATGGTCGTGGCAGACGTAAGAAAATAACACCGACAAGCAATAGACATTAAGGGAATCTCAAAGTTTTCAAAATTATCGGACAAAGTCGCGCGAAGATGACGACGAGCATTTAGACTCGCGAACGAACCGGTCGCGGGCGGGCTCAAAACAATACCCACCAAGATAACGTAGCTTTGAACTTTGTTCTGCTTCAAGCTCGATAAGTCGGACTGAGCCCCGTGGCGTAAAAACTGCGAAAGTTCGTCTCCAGTTTCTTTGGCCCCGTTAAACAAGTTCGTGCGACGGTGTTACGGTCAGACCTCGCTTACCGCTACTTCTGGAGTGGCGCGGTTGCGAACAATTTAAGGATTTTTGTCTAAACTTGTGCGGAACGCTACGTTTAATTACGAAATAATAGTAAAGATTCCCGAGCGATGGCACAGTCGCCAAGCAGCCCGTTCGTTTGTGAACTTCTCTCATAGTTTAGCACTTTGCGGAATATGGTCATAGCAAACTGCTTTCAGAGCGCTTCTCGGCAAATTATTCCTGCGAACACTGATTCGCAAAGGCTTTAAGACATCAAGGCAAAATAAAATCATAATCTAACAAGATAGCAATCGATCGACGATGTAGTTGTACTCGTTACAATTTTCATCGATAATGAGATAAGTCGTTTTTCCAAGCATTATTTGAACAGAGTTTCGTGACTAAATTCGAAACGGAGTTAATCTGGTACAAGCACTCTACGCGAGTCGTAAGAAAGAATAAAGAAGGAATTACATGCGACTTCGTAAAATCAAATATCTCCTTAATGCTGCGAAAAACTGCTCATAAAACGGAGCTATCAGAATGGTCTATTTTTATAACGCGGCCGTTAGATGAATAGTTTGTAAGAACATCAGATTGTGTCGAGTTTACGAGTCGCTTTGATAGGACAAATTGGAACTTAATAATCTACTACATTATCATTTCTTTTTGTAATCTTTCTTTGTAATCTTTGAGAAAATAATTACTTTTCCTATACTACTTATGAAAATATATAATTATGAAAAAAGTTATGTTTCAATCAATCTTGAATAAATTACATCTATTTTAATGTGCGTAAATAAGTTAATATTATTAGAAAAATATTTATATTATTATTATTATATTACATTGCAATTTTAATATAAATTTTTGTACAATTTACAATATTTGAAATAAAAGTATACTATAACTAAAGCGGCTTCTCTTCTCTAATCGATATCCAATTTGTCAAACTTGGTCCTCATGCTAGATACTCTTATGGCAAGTATCAGCAAGATTAGTCCCGAACAGCAGAGAGGCTCATATTAAGAAGAGGGCGGCAAACTCATGCACGCGGGAGAGAGGCTGACCGCATTAGTTCCAGCTCGTGTGTACAGGAGAGAAAATGGTAGTAAAGGGCCAACTAATCATAAAGGACGCGGTAACGAAGTGAATTAATCAATGGATTAAACGCGAACTACGTGCAGCATGTGGGGCGGGGGAGAGGAGATGAGGGAAGAACGAGGGGGACGAGTTGGACGAGGACGGCCGGACGGGGGCGACCCTGACGTCTCTCGTTTGTCACACAAATAACCGAGCATTTGGCGGGGAAACGTTCATCCAGCGGTATTCGCTCGATGGACAAACTCCATGGAGGATGACGAATTCCTATGGGACCGTGGGCCGCACGTATAACCCCGGTATTTCACCGGATGCTCGCGTATTCTTGTCAATTCCGGGGCCATGTAATTTGGAAGCTAGAGCCCCGAACACAAACGCGCTAAAACGTCGTATATAAATCTCGACAGTCAAGCTCTCGCTGAAGTCGGAAGTTAAAATATTACTTGTTTTACATATAATTATTCTTAACATCTATATATAACATCTCGTAATCTTAATTAATAGTTTTTCAAAATGTAAAGTTTATATTTTTATTTATTCTTAGATATATAAACCAATCATCTCATAATATTACATGTTCGTAACATCCTTAGAGCAAAATAACTTTTGAGATAGATAAATTATTTATCTAAGCATTCTAAAATCAAAATTAATATTAAAACCCTTTCCAAGATGACGTTTAATTATACCAAAAGTAATGAGAGATGACTCATATCGATATGTAAAATAAGACATTATCATTCACATTGGGAAAATGGTTTTCCGCAGACCGCGAAAGGGTTAAATTACGTAGCATTACCTCGGGCGACGACGAACTATTTTCTGCGTCAGAATCCTAAAATCAATCTTGGCGAATGACAAGAGAACTTGCGCGTGATTAGTCCCGGAGGAGTATCTCCCTTGCGGTTAATTCCGGACTCGCTGCTACTGGAGGACGATACCTCACCTTCATCTTCGAGAACGGCGGAGAGAAGAGTGGAAGGAACGGGAGGGGAAAGCGCCAGAATCCAATATGAGGCAACACCGCAACGTACCAAACATCCGTCGGTCCTCATCTTCTCCGTTTCCTACGCTGAAGACCGCCAACGTGCCGCCGGTATAGAAGACATCCGCAGTCGCGCCGGCACGCGATGAACGACGATGTCAAATCCACGGTCTTTGATGGCAAAGTTTTCCATCCGGTAAACATCGGCTCGCGGAAATGGATTGCGAGTTTCCGGCGCGTGTGAGACAGATGTTAAAGCGATTAGTTTTAATCGTGGAAAAAGAAAGAAAAATGGATAGCGTATATATTAAGGAATACGAGAGGAAATAATTTCAATCTCATGTAATAAAGTAGCTAGTATACTTTTTTTCAAATTTTAGCAATAACAAAAGATATTTACTTCGCAAACGCTCACGTTATTACAGAAATGATATTTAATAGTGAATCATTAATAACTTTCTGTTTTGTTAGAACAGGGACAATATACTAAATGTATCGAATAAGGCGTAGCAGAAATGATTACGGAGAGATCACTTGTAGATTAACTCAGTTGCGAGGAAATGGTGGAATATCAAGCGTTTCTTGATATTCCGAAAAGGGCTACGGACGAAGTTTCCCTGACGGTTTTGATAGAAACTGACAATGCTAGATAATGTCGACGACGAAGACGACGATGACGACAACGAGGAGGACGTCTGGGTCGAGGAGAGCCGCCTAATGGCGGTAATGGCTAATAACCTTCGAATCTATCCATGCTAATGACCGATGCCCTCTCCAGTCAGAAACCACTTGTACCTAATACGCTTAATACCCGAGGCAACTTGGCACTCAAGCCAAGTTCAGAGCCTGCCGCGGTGAGTCTAGCTTGAGTGCCGGGAAGACACGCGTCACATTACCTATCCAAGCGCTAACGCCGCCGAAAGTCCCACGACCTGGGGCCAAGATAGCAGATAGGAAGGAACGAACGGACGGCAGCGGTGGCGATGACGGCAACGCGAAAGACAGAAGAGTCGATAATGACGTCACCTGGCGCGCGCCGAGAAACTTTCGAAGAGTTTTAATACCCCGGCCGACGGCAGTTCCGCGGCTCTCTTCTCCTAAACTCGATGAAATAAAGAGGCTCCTCGCTCATTCTGACAATTCCTTTGTCCCTGGCACACTCACGCTCGGTGCGTAAGTACGGGAAGATTAAAACTTTATCATAGAGGAGGACTAAAAGCCGCACAAAACCATGCTGCGAATAATAAAAGTCTGAAACGGAAAGGATACGATTAAGAATGTATGTATAATAGTAAGTAAGTAGTAAAGCTTTTTGTGTAATAGATAAATCACAATACAGTCACATAACACGAAAAGATGGTCGAAAAATCACTTCCCGTTCTCGTTCTGAATTCATTTTTTAATATAAGATTATTAAGGGTCGCGCATAAAAGAGAAGAACGAGAGTCCAGATCGGAATTTTTCATAGGGCGGTCGAAGGACCGTCAAAATGACGAGCTGTCAACCGTGGGACGACAGGAAATTATTGAGCTAATTGCTGATAACTTGGGACGTTCAACGAAATACTCGAGTCAAAAGTGAATAGCGTTGGAGAGAGATGGAGGACAGGAAAGGAGGGTGTATCGCGGCGGCAATCATCAGGAAGAAGAGTTTTTCCTCTTTTCCAACAACGTGGTAAAATCGTCTCCCTCCTCTCCTCTTTTTCTCCCTTTCTCTTTTTCTCCTGACAGAAATATGCGAAGCCGCTCGCGCGCGCTGTCAGTCGAAAAGACTGGCTTTTCGGACGCTTAATTGGACAAAGCCCCAACCTTCCTTAGCGAGGACCGGGCACTCAAGCCTCAGTCGCAATATGCCGAAAAAAAAAAAAAAAAATATGAATCGCTTCTCGTAGAAAGCAAGGGAGGAGCGTATGAGTGGAGGACAGTACGCCAGGCAAGAAAGAAAGAATTATCAACAGTCACAGAGCTAAATTCTAGACGGGGAAGGGGACATAAAACTCGCTGAAAATTACAGTCGAGCATGATTTAACATTTCTCTACCAAGTAGAAAGCTATCTTATTCCAAAAGTCCTTTTTGCAAGTAAATTTCAATCTCAAAATCTAGTAGAAATTTCTGCTTCTATGGCAAAGAGAAGCAGAAACATGATGAAAATGTCTCTTTAAACCACAAGGAAGTATCGTTAGTTACGAAGAAAGTCCCGATGAAGCACGATACAGAGACGGTGGTAGCAAGGGGTTGAAAGGAAGGTGTCCCTCCACATCTTCCATCTTGTACTCCCAACGCCTGCCCTCCTCCTCGAGTCTGCTCGAAAGTTGGCTCACCATTAAGATCCTCTATTTGCACTGTCGGCAGCCACGTCGTTTGATATTAATGTTTTTCTTGCGACGTATTTCGTGCGCCGGTAATTACCAGTGCAAACAGTCGGCATGAGGAAGAAAGAGAAAGGAAAAAAAAAAAAGAAAAAAGCGAAAGAGCAGCATGAAGCAGTACAAGTAATGATTTGGTGTTTTGCGCGACCTGAATTAACACGCGCGAAGGAAGATCGCATTATCAATTGATTCATTTCGCTGAAGTAAAAAGTGTTTAATTAAAAATATCGAGCAATCACATTTTTTCCCAACATTTTCAATCTTTTCTTTTACATAAATAACGATTAATGCATAATTTGCTTAATGCCAACTAATTAATTACAGAGAAATGTATTGTAATGTTATAGTTATTAGCACAATTTAATAGCACAAAAATTATTTACGAATTTTAATTAATTTCAAACAAACATACATTTTCTCGATATAGATAGATAGTTGTGTTTTTTTTTTTTGACCAATATTGTTGCTATTTCCGTAACTGCATGCGACGGGTAAACGAAGAAAATCTTCCGACCAACCGGCGCGTCTCACAATGGTCGCTCATTTGTCTCGTGGTAGCTAATGAAATTATAGCCAACGGCCCGGCGCGATCATCTTTCCAGGGGGGTACCTTCTTCTCGTATCTCTCTCTATTTCTCCCTTTTTCTCTCTGGATACTTCGACTACTTGGATCGCAGAAGTAAGAGAAATTGAGATAGAGAGAGAAGGAGAGCGAGAGAGATAGCAAGAGTAGAAGAGATTCTCCCAGGGGCCCTCGCGAGTATAGGAAGGAAAATTGCGGGAAAACTTGTTTCGCGGATATCTCTTTGAGCACTTCTCACAGATGACGGGGACCGACCGGCTAATATTGCGTCAGTCGGTCACCGACACCTCGTTCAAGCGAAATACGACGTTATGAAAGAGAAAGAGAAACGAAAAGAAGTGAGAAAAATTGGAACCATTTTCCTAAGGAAACTAATCTTAAAATGCTGACGAAAATTATTCTCAGCTCACTTACATGGTTAACCAACTCGATTAATTCTACAATGCATATTCCACTTTTCACAGCAATAGAAAGTGTGTAATGATTATATAATCGCAAAATGTACTTACAAATGTACGTTGAAAATATTAAAGGATATATAAAAAATTTTTTTTAAATAAATACACATTTTTGAAAAAATAATCTCATTTATTCGAACTCAATATATCCCAAGATTAACGTAAAACGGCTTCGCGATTTATCATTCGCCATCTTTCGTTTAAAGAAAGTTTCGGAAACAAAATTTATATCAACATCGATGGTGATCTTATCAAGATATGTTAATTTGAAGAAGTAGAGAGTGGCGCAGTCTCCCCGGTAATATTTCTAACGATAGTTATGCGAAAGGTTAACGTGTCGTTCGTACGCCAGGCGTATCCCGGAATCCAGTTATCAGCTAATGAAAAGAAGAGCGGTGGCTCAATCTGCTCCGCTCAGAAGTTCCGTAACTGCCTGGGAGGTTAAGGGGCAAGGAGTGAGGGAGATTCGGGGCCTCCGGAAGGGCTTATCTCGGCCAGAATTTTTTAAGATTAGCCTCTTGTGTCGTATTAAGCGAGGACCGTTTAAGCCAGCCAGCGTACGAATTGGGGTAGCTACCCCCTCCCCTATCCCTGTTCCTCCTTTTGCCCAAAATCCCCGACACTCTCACCTTGCCTCGCGATAGTGCACGTAAATAGCTACTTGTCGGATCGTTCCGGGAACTCGCACACGTTCGACCGAATTAGGTATTTCATAGCGTGGCCTTACGGCGCGCGAGGCCAAAGATAAAATCGATAGAGACTTCACGCAACGAGGCTCGCACGCACGACAAATCCGAAAGCGGAACGTGTCGGGCCACGCGTCTATGCGCTCTACTGACCCACTTGATTTCTGACGCATTCTTGACGAGTAGTTATACACTAATCGATTTAGAACTGTTTTATGTCTACGCACATGTGTATAAAGAAATTAATAAAGTACAATAATCAGATTGTTTTTCGAAAATCCTAGATTAAATATAATTAAATAATATATTTATAAATATATATAATATTTATTAGTAAATCTAATAAAAATAATTATAAAATTTAATAAAACAGTAAGTTAATTATAATTATAAAATTAATTTAGAAAAAGAAGAAAAAATTAAAATATTAAATTAAAAATTAAAATCAATATTTATTTTATATCGCGTATATATTTTAGAAAATGTCTCTTTAAATATATAATCTTGCGGGTAATTCGTGAAAGAAAGGACGACGAAGATACTCTCATTTTCGAAACCGCGAAACTTCAAAGATGTCGACGGTACTCTGCCTTTCTTACGTAACGTTAATATTATTATTTCCACGGTTGACTCCCGTCGTACTCGACTCGTTTATTTTTCTTCGCTTCCCACCGTCAGGAATGGAACCGTCAGGGGTTCAACCGAGCTAGTACCGGCCTCTCTCCGCAGCCGCTGTCGTCCGTTCGTGGCAAACGGTTTTTCCCGCAATTTCCTCGGGACTGCTTGTTACGCAAGTTTTCCACCCCAATTGACTGCCCCCTCCTCGGCCAGATTATTTTTATAATTTTTCTTGGCGCCCGCCCTCTCGCCGTGAGAGCAACCCTTTGGCCGCCTCGAAACGAGGCTGCCCAACCCTTCACGCAACCCCTGCACCTGCTCGCCGTTAATTTTTATTAGGCGAGCGAATGACGCGAGAGCACCTCCAGCTCGATTAACAAAGCTGTCTGTAAGGTCTCCTTGCCTCGTATAAGGCGTTTTAATTACAGCGACTGGCAAGAAACTTTTTTCATTTTCAGCCCGAGCTAGCGTTAAAAATTCATGGAAATTAATCCATTTGCGAACACGTCGTGTCATGTTGCCAAAAGCAATGTTTTGCAAAAGCTTCATCGTTTCTTCAACATTCCTTTTATGTGAACAAATAAACAAAAATCATACAAATACAATATGAATAAATCTAAATACAAATAATTCAATTTTTAAGTTAAGAAGTTTAAATTTAAAAAAATTTTTTTTAATAAAATTGCTATAATATTTTCGATATCGTCCAATTAATTTATCGGTGTTCTGCTCGTAAAGTGTACTAGTGTACTGTCATAACTTTCAATGACTTCGAAATTAAATGACATCTTTCAATCTTTCTAACTCGAGTTACAATAAATAATTCGATCAAGTATAAAACCGGCATTTGACAAATAATCCAGTTTGCGACTGTTAAATATAAAATCCACAGTAGTGAATCGGACGAACGAAAGCTGGTCCGTTCGGAGAACAATAAAGTAATCAGACGAAATTTTCAAATCGAGCACGGAGAAAAGCACAGGAAAACTCGGCGGAGGTTTTAAATGCGGACAACCACCCAGGCAAGGGCGAGGGAACGTCGAGAGTTCCTGCATTTCACGAGCCATTGTACACGCTCCTTCCGCATCGAAAGAATTTTAATATTTGCCAATTTAGCCGGCCTCCGGGAGGTAAAGAGCCGGATTTCCCGGGCGCGATAACCACATCAAGGCACCTCCGACGGTTCAACTTTTACCTTTGCGCCGGTCAGTCCGCACGCACCGGCCGAAGAAAGAACCGTAACGAAAACGGGATACACACGCCTCGAAACAACCTCGAAATCAATGAATGTGATTACAATGAGCAGCGGAGAGGCCGATTAACGAGTCGGAGTAACTCGTGTCTGGCGTTGTTGCTTTGCATCTATCGAATAGCTTCGCGTACTCTACGTATCACTTAGGTTTAACTAAAAATACTGCATCCAACATATATAATTGCTACATGTAGCAAAATAATTCTATCCTTGCCTTAAAGAATACAACGTATAATTTTATTCACGCCTTAAGTGTCTACAAAAGATATACTGTCGAAGAGCGATATTATAGATAGATATTATCTTAAAAATATTTTATCAAATTTCTCTTCGGAGTATGTTAGTTAGCAATAGAGCTATATCTAGCATTGTCTAGAACTCCGGAGCTTCAAGTGTCGATCGATTAAACAAAATTAACTCTTTTCTTGCCGATCGCGCGCAGACGGCGTTAGTGCAGTGAACCGTCGCAAAAGGAACGGTGTGAGTAGACGCGAGCACCGTCGCAGCGAACTTTGATATTTGGTAATTCCATTGCTCGCAATTAGGGCCGGTAATTACCATAACCATTAGCGGGCCAGCGGGACGCGGGTCCGAGAAACTACCCGGAACACTCGGGATACCCCGGTTGTGTCCTGTGGACATAAATACTGGTGGTCAGGCCGCTGGTAGAGAGTGGTGACCGTCCCCGCGGCGGGAACGCGCGAACTCCCCCGACGGCACTGGACACACAATCAGGAACTTGCCTGAGGAATGCGACCGCAGCCAGTTTCTTAGAGCGGTCGAATTAAACTCGTTCCGCGCGCCAACGCCGAGGAAGCGGCGTTCCATACGGTCGGCAAGGACCGCAGCCGGAAAGATGTCCGAGGTTGGAGACGGAAACGATGGCACGCGGCCAGAACGCACGAAACCCTACGAAGACCCTTCCTAGAGGAGACGGAAAGCGTGACGGCGTGATACGTACATGGATAATGTACATGTAATGTTCTAACAAACTGTCCGATTGAGACAGGAAAATTTCAAGAAAATTTCAAGTTTCGGAAAGTAAATTTAAAAACATTATCAGCCAGGATGTCCTTTGAATACTTTAACTTTTTAAATATTACCTGCAAAGTCAAATCAAAGATCATAAATTAACAAATTTGCAATTTACTTAAAAGATGCAATTATATAACATAAAATTGCACATAAAATATTAATTTTAGTTTTTATCGCTTCACTATTATCGATATCGATATCGATTCTCGTATAATTTCTTCAAATCTTATTTCTTTTTTTTACTTACATCTTTATACATACATGAAAAAAGACATATCTTAAAGAATGGAATTTCCAGAATATTTTAAAAATTTAATTACATTACTCTTGCAAATAATATTGTCTTATATAAAACATAGTTTTATTTACGTCGATAAGCTCACTTTAGAATTCGAATTATTAAACATTCATCTTTGACGAATATAGGAAACATGCAGAAAACGATTAATAAAGTAGGAATGGAGAGAGAGATCATGGATGTCGAGGTTGAAGAGTAAATTCAATTAAATAAATAATTCGGCGTATCGAGTTTAAACCCGTCACAGCGCGTGTACGCCTGAAATGTCCAATTTTCTGAATGGAAAAACACATTAGCCAAATGTTCAATTGCTGCTCCGACATGGTCCTGCCCAGCAAGGACCATCGCTTCGCCGACACCGCAACTGCATTTCCTCTGCAGTGGCCCAACAACTTTGATTTCACCCCATCTCTATACATCTATTTCTTTTTCTATACCTTTACATGCCTCCTTCTCTTTCTCTCTCACTATCTTTCTCTCTCTCTCCACTTCCTCTCCCGATTTTCTCTCTCTTTCTCGGCTTCTCCGTAACAGTATCAATTAATCTGGCCCTCCGACCCTGCTCACGTTGAATGTTCACCCGGCGCATGTCGGTATTTCCGGCTGAAACTTCGTTTCCTAATCTACGCGCCGAGGTTCCTCATTCCGCATTTTCGTTTTGTGGCACGAGAGATTGTGATACTTACATTGTGGCTACTCTCTTTAATATCAATTATTATAATTTCTCTGTCGACAAAAAAATAGTAAAATAGTAAAATTGTACTACATCGAAGAAAAATTGTCTTAAATATATGTAATAGAGAATTCTCAATGTAGTATATAAGTATAAACATGTATCAAGAAACATAATTATATTTGTGTGAAAAAATTTTAATATATAATTTATATATATTATTTATATACGCACAGTACAATCATCTTATGTATTTTTATGCGTATCTATTATATATGTACTAGCTAATATAAATTTTCTTCTTTATCAGTTTCACGTTAAAATTTATTTAAATTTAAGAAATATCTTTTTTTTGCCATTATTATCACAAGTTAACTTTCACCACCAAAGCAATTTTGAGCAATAAAAAAATTTAAAAAAAAAAAGCGTGACGATATAAATAATAGTTTATATGATATTAATGATAAGCAGATATGAATAGCTAGACATTCAAATGATAATTTTGGCTTCAGTAGCTGTTCATTTTCTCGATCTCATTCCGACGGATCCGTAAGTCCCGGGGGATGCGAGATGTCCCGAAGTCGATAGTGATTAAAACTTTGACTTAAACTACCCGACCAGAACTCGGCTGGCTATTCGAGGATCGATTTGGTATTCCGGATATGTGAGAGGCCGCGAGCCCAGCACAACGAAGTGATCCGTTGTACAAGGAATGAGAATTGACACGGACGCGGTGGCAATGATCAATGCCGATCGCAAGAACAGCACTATATTTGCAAGAATTACGTAAGCAAGTTGCCTCGAAAATCTCATAATATTTATAATAATGTATCTATTCTATTCAGCTATTTAACATTACAATTCGATTGATCATAAATGAGTGTTTATTCAAAATTTAATACAGCTAATATCTTCTAAACGGTAGATATATAAAGAGTACATGTGAGTTGCAAATGTATCGAAAAAAATATGATTAATCAGTTCGAGTGGTCAAGTGCATAAACGAAAAGAATTTGTTATTATATTATTGAAACAACGAATCAGGACATTAATCTATAGGTGCAAGAAGCACGCGGCATTTAGTTGCAAAATTTAATTTTTGAACGTGGACCTACAACCTATTTCGTAAAATGTAAAAAAAAAAAGACTTGCTGATGCTGAAAACTGAAATGTTTACGTTATTAAGCAAATGTATGAGGAGTATATCCTATATGGGGGCTCGGCATGCGGGTCTAAACGCCGACTAAGCACCATGAAATCCTCATCGATCGCGCCTGACGACGACGACGAAGAGAGAGAGGCGCCAGGAAGACCGACATGCCGATTTATAACGCACTAAAATCGGCGATGCGTGTGATCTGCACGCGTCTCACGCATACCGCACGCATCTACACGCATCCCTCTCGCCGGCTAGTCCAGATATTCCTTCAAATCGATTCGCGTCAATTATTATATGTACAAGCGAGGATTTAAATCTCGGAGATAAAGAATTATGCACCGTCCATGCTTCTAATTTCTAAAGCTGTCATAAGAAGCGGACGGTCAAATTAAAAAAAGAGCCGAGCAACAAATAAAAGTATGACTCGGTGTAATCTCGACATTTTTCCTTTACCAGCGTCACGAGAGAACACGGATGCTAAGAGGAATATCACGGTCGAGTGGGGTAGCAATTCCACCGTTTCGCATAAATATTTTTCATCACAGTTTTCCGTCCCTCTCGCGACCGAGAGGGAAATGTTTATCGTATATTACGGGTGATGGGGGTTAAGCGCGGTGGAAACATTTGTTAGGATAAATTCCAGCTGTCTGCAGAAAAGAGAGGAAACGGACGAGGCGGTCGAAAGTTCTGAACATAACGAATTACTCGAATATTTAATGTATATACGTGATTTCGGATTTCGCTAGTGTGCAAAATAGTTTGGAACGAGGGATCTGACACTCGCTCTCGTATCAATTACCTAACTGCCCACCGCGCAGAGAAGCGCGAGTGGAAGAACGAGGAAATAAAAAAAAAAAAGAGAAGAAAAAAAGAGATAAGCGCGAGACGATTCTAGTCAGTTCGCGCCATTTGTCTGCCTCGAACTTTTTAATTAATAACATCGCCGAGATGTCCGCCCTCACGAAAATCAGAGCGACCGGCATTTTAATCCTTTTCCGAGATACGTTTCGCACGTTCGTGGATTAGTCAGACTTAATTTGCTACAATATATGTGCGCCATCGTGCGCCGGACGTCAATTTAATTATCGCCACACCGCAATAGAGAAAAGAGGATACTTAATGCTAATTAATACCGATCATAAAAGCGGAGAAATTCTAATATATTTTATATTTATTTTCGAAAGAAAGTAGGAGCTAATTTCTTTTAAGAATCTTTTGAATTAAGAACGTTAATTAAATTTAACTATGCGTGTCCGTGCTTACAATGTACAAGACGAAACAGATATGTATTAAGATATAGTAAAATTTTTTAACTTAATATTTAAGAAAATTGGAGAAAGTAAATATTGTTTCTACATCAGTCATATAACAATAATTCTTAAAGCAATAACGATAGCGGAGCCATCGATCACAATTTAAAGGTAACTTCCATCAATGTTCTGAAACTGATAGATAAATGAGGATAAGAGAAGCGTAGAATACGCGCCCACGTAATCATGATCGCGTATGATGCATGAATGCAAAAATATTTTTAGCAACTAGACGAAGTCGTCTGCGTTCGCCTGTCGCTGCTCGAAATTGCCTGGACCGGATGCGAAACTTGGCTCCCGCGTTTCGCACGCTCGCCCATTCTTATTCCCGCGAAATAACCTTAAATTCTGTTTGCCAGTCCTTTTTACACAAAGGACCGGATATGTAGATCGGGCATCGGGGAGGTCTTCTCCGTATGAAAGGCTAATATCGTGCCGCTACGTGTTCCGCGTGCGCAATGCCGATTGTCGAGGCAGGCGGCGTCGGGGAGACATAAGGATACGCGAGAAGAAGAGAAGCACCCGCTATAAAACCATTGCCTCGCTGATCATAGGAGGGACGACTGTATTCAAATCGTCTCCCTATGTATCTCACGATCGAAGCCAGACGAGAAAAGAGAGAGAGAGAGAGAGAGAGAGAGAGAGAGAGAGAGGAAGAGGAAGCGCGACGTATCTTTTTTTCATAAATCCATAACGCGAGTTATAAAACAACCATTTGACGGTGGAAAATATCGGGCGGGCAACCCTCGAGATGATTTGCTGATGTATCATTTTTATTGCCGTATGAAAGTCTGTATATTGGATAAATTTCCATACGCAGCGTAAATACCGACGTCTCTTGATTGCTATTGCCAACCGTGAAATTGAGTGTTGATGTAGACAAGTGTGAAATTTTAAAAAATAAGACATTTATATTTTAAAATAATAAATAAATTAATAAAAAAATAAAGTGATAAATAAATTAGAAAAATACATACATATTTCCCAATAAATATCTAAAATCTAAACACGTTCTAAAATAGCAATCACGTGAGTGATGGAAAAAGAAAATGGAACAATCACGCAAGTTGACGTTGTAGAAATACAATTTCAATGTGAATTTCTCGCATGTACTGAAAACCAACTCTGCTCGACTGCTCCCGAGATTACTCGTCAATGGGCGACGACGACGACGACGACAACGACGACGGCAACGACGGCGACGGCAACGACAGCGACGACAACGACGACGACGACGACGACGACGATGACGACGATGGCAACGGCATCCTGTTTCCTCCTCGTCGAGGGTGGTAAAGGCGAATCGTGGTGCTTTTCGGACGGAATAAGCGGGGTAGTAACGTCTGGAGCGGACAGATCCCATTCCGGATTGCAGATCTGCCACCCGCAACCCGCTCGACCCTGCGCCTGACCGCGGATCGGGCGCAAAAGTTTGCCTCGCTCTCCCTCCGCTCGTCGCACTTTGCAGGTGAAACAAGGGACCTCGACCGAAAGAGAATTCCGATACATAGCGCCGGCCGTATTGGCTCAACCACGACCGATATCGCCGGAGGTTAATCGCCATCGTAACCGCAATAATTTAGAAAATAATTCGAGAAAAAAGTTATAATGTGATAAAGATAAAAAGAGATAAGAAGCTTTTGGACATAATACTTTATGTGCCTAAAAAAATATGCATAATGAGATCAATTTCGCATTAGCCATTCTTGACTGGAGATCACTTGTAACCTGAATAAAATACCAATAAAATATATGATTTTACGAGCGCGCCTTCGCGTCGCGGAAAAATTTCATTTTCGCGGCGCGAGTCGCGCAAACTGTCTTTCGCAGTTCGGCTCGCAACATATAAGCGAATATCGGCGGGCATTGTTGCGCGCATAACTTTAGCTGTCAACAGTTTTACGATCCGCTGGTCGCGCTCTCCGTCCTCCCGTCCACACTTTCCTTCTCATCGCCGAAATCGACGGTTCTCCCCCTTCGCCCTTTCCCGGGGAACCGAGCATCGTTCGCCTATCATCCATCTCTCGGCAAGTGCATTTCATTTTCGCGAACGGGCGTATACCACAGGGCGTCTGCGAGAAAATTTATGAACAACCCCATCACGCGGGAAGGGAACTGCCGGCGCGAGATTTCGCCCGCAGCGAAAAATACGTGCGACCGGTTTTGCACGGCGGGGTTTTACGACCCTACGTGGCCGCGGGACAAGTCGAGCGATAAACACATTCTGAGCAACGGTGGATTTTTTTTAGACTACCGAAAGAGTACGAAGTTAACCAAACCGAATGTGAGAGAGAGGTTTACGACGGCGCGTACGAAGAGCGACGAGAACGAAGAAAAATGAACGCTAAGATTCCATAAATATCGTACGATACGAATTGTAATATTGTATTACAACGCGAGCGGCAAAATTCGAGTAATAATGAACGTGTAAACGGTCGTAGACAAAAATCGGATTAATTAACCCGAGCGTGATGCCAGGAACAAATTTCTCACCGCGATGGTGTTTACAACAAGAAGAGGAAATTGCTAGAACTGGCAAGTTTAGATTTCCCCGACCGACCGAGCGATACATCGAGTATACATACAAATACGGAGAAACAGGCACGATCTTATCCAGTGGGAATATAGCAATCTTGCAAATATTTGGATGAATTACACGTACAATGTTGAGTCACGTTGCTTAGCTCAATCATAAGTCGAAGTTTGATTTTGCCACGAGTAACACTTTTATCCATATGATATTCTTAACAAATTATATATCCGCGCCAGATATTGGAAATATTTTACTTCTTCTTACAAGCTCGCATAAATATTATGGAAACATGGCAAAAGTTTTAAAGACGACATCGCGTTATATATCGCGCGGGAGAACAGCTCGGTTATATTTGCGGATAATATTGACCAGGGCTGTCACACCCTCACCCTCTAACAAATTTCATATTTCCTCTTCGGTAGTATCTTCGACCCCGTAACAACTTGCAACTGTGAGATCGACACTAACTATCTCTCTTTCTCTCTCTAGCTGTCACTTCTCTCTTATCCTCTCATACATTATTTTCTTTCCGATATGTTCAAGTATTTACACACATAATCTTCATATTTATTCGCGTTATCGCTCCGTAGATGCATAAATATTTTCCTCGATTAAGCTGAGAGAACAGAGACGCCCGGAATAATTATCTCTAAACTTCACGAGCGCATATGCATAATTAAACGTACGAAATGGAATTGCACATTTCATAATTACAATCCATTTTGTTGTACTAAGTCGTTGCTATTTATATTTAATTATTTTGCATTTTAATTATCATAACTTATATATTATGCAATCATAAATGCTTTAAATAAAGGAGAATTGCCAAAAAGTCATACCATTTGAGATATTTTACGTCATATCTTTTATTTGAGACTAATTTATTCAAATTAATATTAAAAATTATAGTTCGATATATGTTATCATATGTTTATATGTTATATATGTTTAATGTTTTATCAAGAACACATTAATTTATTATAATCTTTTTTATAACGTAATAAAAGATATGATTTCGATTAACAAGCTCCTACATTATATCTTTTTTAAAATTAGTTTTTGCAATAATTATATTATATTTATAAACTAAAAAATGGAAAATGTTTCATGTATATATATATATATATAATAACTCACCTTTTATAGAAATAAAAATGCACGATAAAACTGCATTATTAATTATCAGCTACATAAATTGATACAAAAGTTTTATTCTATCAATTGTATCTATCTTTTTAATGTAATAACACACACAACATAAAATGTATTTTAAAAGTTTTTTTTAAATTTCTCATTGTTCATTTTTATTCATTGTTACTTCATATTTTTATTGTCATATTTTTATTGTCATATATTATCATTGATATGAAAGAAAGAAATTAAAGAAGTACTCACTTTAAGTAATTGGTACATATTAAACTACTCTCCCTTACATTTGATTCTATTATTGAGTTATTAAAAGAAATATACAGAAATATAAATTTTTATAAAAATTATATATAGCGAAATTATATATATATAGAAATAGTGTTATTTCGTAATTACAAACAATTCACAAATGTTGTAAAAATATTTTAATAGATAATGAGATAAAACGATTAAATGGATTGATTTTCTTAATTATATCGCCAGTTTTATATAATTCGATCATTTATAATTCAATGTTTCATTTCTTTAAAGAAGAAAAGAACTAGCCATACAATCTACAAGAAAGAAACTGTCGCTCTCAATTATTATATAAATAACAAAACGTTAATACATTCATCACCTTTAATCACCGGCAACAAAAAGCGTAAAAAATATTAATTCCGGGACGTTCCACTAAATTACTATTACTGTAATTACTATTACAAAGTTGTAAATACCACCGTATCTCTCCTGTACGAAATTGCGCTCCCGATATCAGCTCGTACAGCAATTAAGGTAAACGACGCGTTGGAAGTTTACAAACGCAATGAACTCCCTGACTGTATATTTTATCTATCAAAAAAGAAAGGACATCCACGCAAGCCGCGTCGCATTTCTCGGCATACAAGGCGTTACGTTCGGTGTCGCGATATTGGCTGCACTCTGGCCCCAGCGCGTTGAGGGAGCGCACCTTGGCGCGGTTTGTTCTTGTTGTTGTTGTTGTTCGACAAACTGCTGCAAAATTACTAGCCGGCCGACTCTGCGCACCGTGGCCAACGTTAACGATATTTGCAGCTGGACCGGTCGTGAAGTTCTCGGCCCTCACGCTCACCTCTCACCCCCGCCGTCATAGACGACGGCAAAGGACTCGCCACGGCTAATGGTCAAGTCGCCGCGGCCTGCATGACCACAAAGTGATCGCCTTCCTCACTTCCCGACTTCGTACGTAGGATATTTCCAGCGTAGATCGAGGCGTAGATGAGTTATCGGATGGTGCAACGAGCGAAAGATTGGTAATTGCAAATACATTGCAAATAACGAAACTTAAATAATAAATACCGAGATGAAACAAATCGCCAGTTTGCGTATTGCCGTAGCCATCTTATCATCGAGCCTGTTGCTTATGTAGCTGGAGAGCAATAAAACGACAGCGTATCTCGAGAAACGAGTCGAGAAAATGGAGAACATTGCGTGCGCGCGTATCCCTCGATTTTAATTTGACGCAAAGTACAAAAGAGAGCAAGGCTCGTCCGATCGCCGAATTACGAGAAAATCTCGGGCGTAACAACCGATTAACGATCCGCGGCTAATTGCGATTGTGTCGGCTCGCCAAGCTACGAGCCGAAGACGAGGAGGGATTAAAAAATGTCCCGATATAAAAGCAGGAACGGCGCGCGCGGCTGCGCCTGCAAGAACGCACGAGGGAGTTAACGCGGCGGGACGGAGGAGAAAATCCAAGTAATTAACAACTTTTTGAAGCCAAGGGATAATCTCTGGACGGATTCCCTTCGTTTGGCTGAAAGAGTTTTCCCCGGCGCTAAGCCGTGACCATTTGGCCGACTACGTCGTAGTCGTCCTCGTCTCCTCGTCATCGTCCTCGTTCTCGTCCTTTCCCTGAGCACTGTACCACTCTCTCTCGTCCCACCTCAGTGTTTATAATTAAACTTTTTTCCGACCCCCTCCTCGGCTCGCCTCTGTCTCTGGTCGTGGCCATCCTTAGTGATTCTAATTGTCGGCAAACTTCCCCCGGGCGATCCGCCTCTCCTTTTTTCTCGGGGAGAAATATTAGAAACAATTAATCTCACGAATCCCGCGTCGAGATGTGATACGCGTCTATCGAGCGAGCCATCAAAATTCATCTATCCTTCTTTACGACAATATTACGCCATAACAGTTTCATCCGCATGTTGTATTACAAGAGATTACTTCTCATCGCAGATCCGCGTGCGAGCACGCGATCGGATATACTATAATACAAGTTAGCTCGGCGAGTTCTATAAGCGTGCTTTCAAAATGGCGAACAAATTCAAAATTTTCGAAATAATAAGGGCTTGCGCAAATAATGACCGTCCATACGATACGCAGCTTTTCATGCAACATGTAACGTTCTCGGAGAAAACTTTTAATACCACGGACACACAGATATACATATTCACACATACACCACACACACACACACACACACACACACACACACCTGCGCGCGCGCGCGGGCGCAGTTGAAGCTCGTTGGCGGCTGCTTAGCTGTTTACCGTCTGGCACGTCGTCGACAGGGATTGTTCGTATCCTTCTCTCACGCGTGTATGCGTGTACGTGCGAGCATAATGCCGCGCAACACACAACCCGACGAACTAGTTACAACTTTGGATATGTAATAGCGCGTGTAGGCGATTAGGCGGTCGACCAGCGCTGCCAGGACCATCGAAGTGTCGGATTACAACTTTGCCTGTATTTCGTCAAAAACGGTTGCTACGCAGAACGGGCGTTATTGTTAAGCGGCGCAACAAAATTCGCCATGAAAATATATTAATATTGCAAATATGATGGCCGTTGAGATATATACGTGCCTCATGTTGCGAATTTTTACCAAAATGTGCAACACGCGCAGAATAATATCTCAGTAATAAAAGCAACTTTTACAGAAAAGCAAAAAAAGATGTGAAGAATTAAGATAAATGTAAATTATAAACATATGTTATAAACATGATTGAACTATCATATATATGTCTCAATTCCTTATCAACTAATTCTTTATTGAACTATTCTTTTTTGTAAAAAAAAATCTAATTTTATCCCACTCTTATGAATATTTATCAAAGCTATGAGTTTTATTTGAAAACAGAAGCATAATACTTTATAGTATCCAATTTTAACAGAAGAATTTTGCAAATTGTGGAGATGCGACTGTAATAAAGAAGCAGCAAGACATCCGTTTATACCGGCTATAATTGGGAATAAAATGATTTTACAAATCTGATCGCAAAATTTTGAAGGAATGACATTTTTTTCGTTCGCCATTTCTCATTAATACAAAAAAATGTGCCAAAACGTTGCTCGGCGAGACATTATTTTTACAAGACCGGCCCTAAAAAGGGAGGTTCGCCGAATGGTGAGCTGAATGAGGGATAGGGGAAAACGTCGCATCACGGATGAATAGTGCGCCCCACTCGGAAAACCACCCTCTTGACTCGCGCGTCGCGCGTGTACACGCGCTCGCGAACGTGCGCGAGCGAGCGAGCGTGGAGAAAACGGGCTCGAAGCAGATACGATTCACACGGCTACGACGGATGGTTCTCCCATTGTCGGCTGGCTGTTAATTAGATATCTAGTCTTGCCGCTCTCTCAAATTTACCTTACACGCCGCCCGGCGCAGCCAACCACCCCATTGTCGCCTGCTCCCGCGGCAGTCTACTATGCGCCGCGACCGACTGCCGCCGACCGTGAATGGCGGTGCGCACATTCGCTCGACACCGCGGTAATATCACGGCGACGATATGTGACATAAATCCACGAAACGGTGTGCAGCCGAGCTTTTACTCTTCCTACGCCTCCTCGGATCGTATAACACGTGCGAATGCGCCCGTAATCGTGATGATTTTATTTGTATCAAGAATGAGACTTCAGCAGAAAATTGATAATGCGGGCGAATAGAAAAAGAATCGGAAATACAATTGAAATTTATTTTGTATCTGTAATAACAAATTCAAACATTTTTGTATTTCGTTTATTAAGCATCGTTCGTAAGTAATTAATTATTTATTTATTTAACCAAAATTACAATTACATAAAAGTTGACTTTCTCAAAAAAAAAAAATGAAAGAAAAATACAACTACTATTAAGATGATACTTTGTATTATTATTTTATATGAGAGTCACCGCTTTTTAGTTAACAAATTTATTTTATCAACTACTTTGTTTCTTGATATTTAAAAGATTAAATCCGGAATTAAATATTAAATTGTTATACAAAATTATAAAAATAGAATAGTTAAATCCTCTATTAATATAAAATTAAAAATATTCAAATATATTATAAAAATTAATATTAAAAGAGACATTAGTTATATTCCACATTAAGTATTAGTTCAACATATCAGTTTACCGATTATCATCGTCAATCTTAATTAGCAGTTATTTTTAATTATCGTGTGCACTTTATCGAAAGCGCTTGGAAACAAGTGTTTCGCATTGCATCATCACCCAGAGCACCTTTCAAAGGACATCGTTGGACATTAATTGGTGCCTGAGATCTTTGTCCCTGAGCGTGATTCGTCCATTGTCGTTCTCAGCGAACACCTAGAATCGTCCGGTTACGGTTCGGTGGCCACATTCACAGGATTAGCCAGGATTCGCGTGAACGCGGCCACACCACGTAATTGCGGTACGAATTTCTATAGGGTTACTCTGCGTAGGGCGCGACTCAGGTATCCCGCTTCCTTCTATTACCGTACTATCCTTTAGCGGGCCTCTTATTAGTCGATTCACGATGTTCGACTTGGTATCTGAAACTCTCTAGCGAGAAAGATTGAACGTTGAGACACTACAGACAGTACAGAGCAATTAAAAACATCGTAAAAGCTGACGATATAAAATCTGAAATACTTAAATTATATTTAAAAAAATACACCCATCTACGTGTTTGATATTCAATAGTATGATTAATAGTAGGATTAATTAATTATATAATCTGCTATATAACACTTCAAAATATATAAAACATATGAATTAATTCTCAGAAAATGAAATAAATTATGTAATTTTTAACCGCATTTAATAAATAGAATTTTTTTTTTTTAAATTTTGTCAATACCTTTTTTACTATTTTAAATATAATTTTTCACAAACGTCACACTTCTCTAGAATAATTTTTGAGATGTTTATTACAGAATAAATATCGAAACCAGAGTAAAGTATTGAAGAGGACCTGCAAAAGTGCCTAGAAAGTAAGAACGAAAGAGATCGGTAATCCAGCGCCCTTCGACGCTGATCCAAACAGTGAAATGAATTATATTATTTGCCGTTCGGGGTAGAATAATTAAAAGACGGCATGACGCGCGCCCCGCATGCTCTTGGCTCTTTCTCACTCGTCTTTCTCAGAGCGCTACATTTCACTGCGGAAAGGGTGAAAAGATTGACAGTGAATTATTTAACTCTGACAATTAAGAGGATTTAACCATCCACCCAGTTTTCCCCGTCTCTTTCCCTCTAATATTTTCCCTCGAAATGTGACGATTTCTCGAGAAACTGTTAAAGACACGTCTCATCATTGATTGCGTTTACCATGATCCTCAGTTGGTTACTTTCGGCTACCTTCTTATATTTTTATTACAAGTTTGATCAAATTTATTTACTTAATATCTACATCTATAGAAATTCAATCAATTTTGTCGTGTTATCGTTATGTCGATAACGAAATGATGACCTCGAAATATTCGCGACTTTCTTTCTCTCTGCCTGTCTAACACACACTCCGTGTCATGATTATCCCATCTTGCCCCAAATATCAATCGTCGCTCAGTCATCGTCGAATACGCCCGGTGTAACTTCGAGGCGCGATCGATCAATTACGCAATGAGTGCAAATAATAGCCGAGGCTCTCGAAGCGCAGTTCTTAATTACTGCGTACAGTCATCGCGGCCGCGAAACAGGCGTACACATACAGGCGCATACGTACACACACCGACAAGTAAAACGTAGTAAGCCTGACGTCGGCTTTAATCAATGCCGATGCGCTGCCGCGATATGGCGTAATACATAATGAAAATTGATGAGATAATCGTGAACGGGGGTTGCAAGGCTCATAAGGGTGCAGAAATAGGATAATATCGTTTCGAAGATAGAATAACAGCGAGCCATCCAAAGGCACACGTATCAAGAGACGAGAAGTCTCCTTAATACTCCGACTTGTCACGAGAAAATATCCCACGACGTGAATCAAATTTCATCCACAAATAACAAAGAAGCAACAAAATGTACATAGCAATGAAATAAAGTGTATCGATTGTACGTGAGCCATTTCTTTTCTTTTTTTTTTTTAAATAGAGTTGAATTTCGAAAATCTTATTATAATATATTTCACATTGCGATTTAAAAGGTATGCCCAGTTCGGAGTAAAGTTATAAATAACGATCATTATTTTAACGTTGTAAATTTGCGTTTGCATGATTGTTGAGAGTAACGGCACTTCGTATAAATCCTACCGCGGTGTTTAACATTATTACAACGAATGCCATTATGAACAGCGACGGTAGTCTGTTATCAATAAGCAAAACAACAAAAACGCAAGAGCCGCACGTGTCGATAAACCGGCGGAACGGAAGGTTTCCGTCTAACGAGCACCTCTGCGCTACTACGCAACTACCCTCTTAATTAATGCAACTTTTATTATTGTTTCCTTATAACAATCCGACCGCACGCGCTGCCCTCAATGTGCCCCAATCCTTTTTGCGTCCTCCCCTCGCTCATTCCTCAACTCCCGAGTCCGTTCGCTCTTTCTCTTTCTCTCTCCCGTTCTCTCTTCCCTTGAAACACACCGAGAGAGCATTTCGTAAGCGCGGAGCATCATTCAGGCAACTTTCGAAACGAACAGGTAGAAAACGGAGGAGGACATGTCCACCGGAGCGTGAATCGTACACCGCGGACAAAAGTTGTTGAATATAAAAGCGACCCGACAGATACACGTGTGCAGAGACACAGAAAGTACGTTACATTATTTTGGATCACGGAATTAATAACATACCTGCGTCGCGATTCATTATTCCAATTAGTAATGTTTATTAATTCTCTCGCATTACGTAGCTCGCGCTGATGTGATTACGCGACGTTGACGGAAATATTTTATCCATTGGACCGCTAAAGGCCCACACCTAAAGAATACACGCTCAAAGAATACGAGTTCTCTCTCGGTGGAGCCTAATTCCCCTCGATTGTGCGATGTTGAAATTCACCGTTCGGACGGACGAACTTCTCTTCAGCTTAATGGAAATTTTATTTTAATTTTATTTTAATGAAAATGAGAACGCGGGATACGACGACGGCGTATTAATTTCACTTGTAACACGGTACAACGAGCCACTGGTCCGAACAACCGGGCAATTAAGCGTGTTCGTCTTACCAGGAGCTCGGATGAACTTCCGACTTCGACGATCGAAAACAATCGTTCGTAAACGCGAGTGCAACTTGGAAGTAGCACAGTCCAAATATTTATGTTAAGAGAAATGCAAAGAGAGAAGAGTCGCGGAGAGCCACCGATCGCATCGAATTCCATTGCCGACTTGAAAACATTGACAGGAGACTACCGCAAGTGGAGAAATTCAATGTTTGACTTACGTAACTTCGTCAGCAATCAGCCTATCATCCAAGCCTAACTCACAAGTACAGCAATACTTTTTGACAAAAAGTTTTCTGTGAGCATAAACATGTATTTCTCAACTGATATTATCTCTTCAAAAAGGTTTGCTTTACAATCTCGAATAGTTATATGTAATCTTCATTCGCATATAATAATATTTAGAAATCTCAAATATTCCTTACTCCAGAAAATTTAAATTAATTTTTAATTAATTGCAATTTAATTCCAAAATATAGTAATTTTCAATATAAAAACTATATTTTTTTTTAATCTTCGCTGATCATGCATAATAAATAAATAGAAGAGTTTTTATATACAATTTTTTTCGAAGAAGCGTCTAACGTACGTATCCTTTCGCCCGATTCGCGAAAATACGACAGTCATGCATATCGATCCGGCTGATGGACTTATTTGGTTTCGGCACGCGACAAGCGCTACGAATGAGACGATAAGATTTTACGAACCTTCAGTTCCTTTTAGGCGACAGTTTTCTTCCGATTCGTGGGCCATTTCCACGGGAGTCGGGGCTTCGCGAGTGCGCGAAATTGAACGGAAGCCGTCTACGCGACGCGGAAGAGACGTTCCTCGTTCCCTCCCGGCAAAATGAACAAGCGCGAAAGAGAGGCAGGAGGAATCCTGATGGGCTCGGGCAATAGGAAACAATAGTCGAGCGAAAAACAAAAAGTTCACTTCCCCCTGATCCCCCGTCCGTCCCGTACTATTCCGGGCATACGAAGTCTTCGCCTCGTCCTCCGATAGACTTCAATTATGAGCTTTCCGGGCATAAAAGAAATCTCAATATTACTGACAAATTTGAAAAGTTCCATAATTGATTCCTCGCAGTCTCTACCTTTCCCCCTTCGAGCCGAAGGCGAGAGAAGAACCTCCGACAAGGACTGGTCGTGGGATAGAAAGCGGAGATGTAAGAGGGCGGAATGGGGACCAAAGGCAAAAACAATGGCCCTTCCATTTCAAGCTGTCCGATCGAAAGGATTGACGCTTCCGAGATATCCTCGAGAGAACTGACACCTTTGTCTCTGTTGAGAGCAAACGTTTCCAAGCACCCCATTCCTATCTCACCCTCATTGGCCAGCCGGTTCTAAGGGAGATAGCGAAAACACGATGTTGTCGCCCATCTCATAAATTGAATATCTTTATCGTAAAAAAAGTATTACTGCATATTCTTAATATTAAATATAATATTAAAAAATATGCAAACAAAGAAACAAATGATGTAATAATAAGATAAGTTAGAATATAAATTCTATAATATTTTTTTATGAAAAAATTAGATTTATTATTTATTTATATACTACTTATTTATTGCTTATATATTTTTATAAAAAGTTTAATATATTTCAAAAATATGTTAAAAATATAGTAATTTATTAATTTAATAAAATAATTATGCTCATTAATTCGATAACAACGCGTTAAAGTATACTGTATGAATTTTATGCATAATAAACCAAAGATGCATTAAATTGATATAAAGAAGCATGTTTTCATATCTGAGAAATCTTCTCTTCTCTTAGAAGTCTGAAAGGAAGGATAGGAGGGTAGGAAGTCGTAACGATGTCACGTGGGATGCATTGTAGCACCAACGTTTGCGATTTATTATAGTAATTATGGGGTTGTATCCGATGGTCATTAACGTTTCGCCACGACCGCCATACGTCGACAGAACGATTTTTATTAGCGTCGTATTATTTCGCCGATGATTCGTTGTCGAAATCGTGCCTTCTCACGACAGTCCACGATTGTTCTCCAACGGACACCATCGATAATTTACTTATATTGCTGATCGATACGTTTGATAATCGTGATTCAATGTCGAAATTTTCGAAACGAGCACACTCTCTGATAAATAAGCGAGATATTTTCTTAAAAAGTAATAAATAAAATTATTAATGAGTATTTTTCTGAAAAAAATAATCGAAAAATAAAGAGAGAAAAAGAGAGAGAATTATATCTTATAAACAAAAAATAATATACTGTAGAAATATTTAATTGCACCAATAGAAATAATTTTGTAGAGACATATGTATGTGTATATATTATATATATTTTATGTATTATATGTATTTATGTATTATATATGTATTTATATATGTATTTTATATATGTATTTTTTATATATTGTATATATTGTATATATTGTATTGTATTGTATTTTTATATATTGTATATATTGTATATATTATATATATTTTATATATTGTAAGAAAATCAATATAAAATGTTTTATTCTATATATTTTGCTTGCATATTCGCCTAGCAATGCATGTCAAGGAAATAAATTTTACAATTTAAATCGAAGCATCCCTTATCCTGAGGGGCCGCCGGGGGAATCGAAACGCGAGGATCTTTCGCGGCAGGAGGATGTTTCGGGACGTGCGGCAATGGTCACGTTTCCAGTCCGCGTGTCCGTCACGTATGCATATCTTGGGACACCGTGCTGAAACTACCCATCCCGCGCTCGTCATCCCGTGACTGCGTCTCAGCCGGGCCCTGCTCGCTTTTCTCGTCCGCCCCGTTTTCCCCCTTCAGACCCTTCGCTCCCACGCGAAAACCCGTTTTCCCCCTCGCGGCCGCTCCCATGGGAGCGCAGAACCGGACGTACGTGGTCAACGCGGGCCAAACTGTCGGCAAAGTTACGTAAAATAGTTAGCGACACTTCCAGCGACCCGCCGCCCACCCCCGTCTTCCCCCGGTAGTGCCACCTCCGAGCAGACAGCAATGGTACGGACAGGCTGACCGGAGAGCCTCGGGAGTAAAAGGAGGACGAACACCCGGGAAATGGACGAGAGGGGAGGATGGATACGACAAACGGGCTGTAGCACGGTATCCTGTCCGTTCGTCACTGATGTATGGTCAACACGGGGACCTTGCACCCCGTCTGAGATACAACACGTACGTGACCGATATGCGCGAGATATCTACAGACACACATGTCATCTTTTAAGGGCGCACACGCATGCCAGGATATATGCATAGAGCTCAGCCTTGAGTTCTTTTTAGATACGATAACAACGTATCACGTGTATGTACGTATAATGTTCTCTGCGGTATATCAAAGTGCGTAAAAGGCAACGCAACTCCTTTTTGAAATTAAACACTTACTTTTACTTTAGAGAGAATTATTCTAGACTCATAAAGGAAAATCTCTGATACTAAAATATTGCATATACAACGAGATAATTCGTACATTACAGATATTAAGAGAGCTTTAATTTAAAAATTTATGTAAAATATACAATATCAGTATTTATAGCTCATATTTATATTACTTAGTAATATAATTCTATATAAGACGTTTAAAAAATTTGAAATATTTTTATTAAAAAGTTTTCAATGAAATATTTTATCAAAATTTATATTAAATAATATTACATCTTTTTACTATTAACCTCTTCTTCTTACAAGGAGAGAAAAAGAGAGAAAGAGAGAGAGAGAGAGAGAGAGAGAGAGAGAGAGAGAGATGGACGAGTTAATTGCCAACTCGTTCGTATAGAAAGGCCTTGGGATGCTGGTTCTCCTGGTGGAGCTTGTGTTTCTAGGACGCGGTCCACCCTCTTCTCCGCTGCTTCCCTTCGTATCCCGCTTGTTTCTAGGAGCTCTGGCTCGAAACGCCCGGGGCCAGAGCGGTGGTCCCGGGTCTTCACGAGCGTAGCTTGGCTCCCACCTACAGGCGGAACCATTTTATTCCGTTGACTATAACGCCAAACTTACTTGGCCGTGCACTAACCATTGCTACTGCCAACCCTCTCTACCAGTGGCACTGACGCAGAACCAGGCTAAACAGCAAGTTCAACGGTACTGTTGTACCTCCTGGGGATATACTAGCACCCTACGAGAAACTGCTGAAGGTTTACCCGACCCTTTCCGCAACGGTTCTCTTCCTTCTCCTTCTAAAGCCTCCGGTAATATTCATTTACAATGGTACGTTCCGAAAAATAAATTTTAAAAAAATTTTTTACTAGTAATGTTCAATAGTGAGTTTAGTCCTTAAGATAAAATTAACTTGGAATTGGTATAACGAGCATTAATTCATCTGAAAAAAGATAATAAGCAGCAAACCATGCTTCATAATGAAGAAATATCGAAAGCAAAATGCTATTAAAGAAAATAATATATGCTAAAAAGAAAAATATATTTATGACATAAATTGCTGACGACCGTAGTATTGTAACGCGATTTTTATTCTCCTCATATTGCTTCACTTGAACGAAAAATTCGTAGGATCTCAAGATCGAGAGATTTAGAAAAATTATAAAAGTACTCAACAAAGTTGGAATTAGATCCGTAACACAGGTTACAGAACTCGACCAGGTAGCCGAACTTTATAGAGTCTGCGCTCAGGACAACGAGACTCCTCGCTTTCGCGCCGCAGAAAGTCTCAGAACTTCGGCATCGAGTCGCGAGGGAGTCTTCGCGCGGTAATATTCAAGGTCACTCGCTTCTTACCAAGGTCGTGCTACCCCACACAGTATGGATAGGTCAAGGTTCGCGATGGGAACGAAGGCGAATCGAATCGAGACGAGACATGTATTACGTCAAATAAATACGAACGACAAATAGTCGAGAGGAGAACAGGCGGATAGGGAAGTTTCTCGGGAAGTGGACTCCCGTTAAAATATTTTTTACGACACTTTCCCCGCTCGCATTTCCCCGCCGCCGTTCTGCGTCCGCGGTTACCGGCAGTCGAACTCCGGAGCCGAGTTCGCCAAGTTTCGCCATTAGACACGGTTAAAACTTTGTTCGAAACACTTTCGTCCGCGTGCCGTCCGCGACCGTGAAATAAGCGTGCTAAATTCTGAATATTTTCTTCTCACCCTCGCCCCCTTCCCTCTTGCATCCACTCTCTTCCTATCCGGAAATCCCCATTCCTTTCGTTCCTCGGGATGGTCCCGCGGACCTCCGAATCGACCATTGTTTCCGGTCTCCGGTGGAATCCACAAGCTCTTACACGCCGACTTATTTCTACCTCTTCCAAGTTCCGCACTTTCGAAGCAAACGCTAACTTCTTGGCAATGAATTCATGCAATCGCTAATTTAGTCCGAATATAAACTATCTTTGAATCAACCGTAACAAGTGTGAAATGCTAATTAAAAGTAGAGCATCATGAAATCAGATTACTTGGCGAACATTTCGGCATTGCTGTAGGCTAATCTTGCTTAAACAATTTAATTCATTATGACAGTAATGAATACCAAACATATATTTCATTAGCAGTCTTGACTACTAGACTATTTTTTCGTGACAATTCAATATCTATTTTTCAACTAAGATTACAAAATAATATATGATAGTTATGAAGAAAATAAGATTACGAATTGAGATATTTAGTAATATCAACTATGGCAATAAAGTCAAAATATCCTCAGGGAATTTTGAACAAGATCTTTTCAACTTATCATTTCGCTCACGACTAGGAAGTTTGTCTTTCGCCGTCTGGTTAAATTTCAGGAAACGGTAGATCGTCCGGCCGTCTTTGATAGGGATGCAGACTGCCGATAAAAAGATTGTTTTGAATATCTAAGATGAAATATTGAAGTAACACTGCGTGTTTCGTACGGCAACGCTGACGTAATGCACCAACCCTTCTGTGCTATAAATATTTTACGCGTTGCGGTATGTGTGCATTACGATGATCGTTCTTTCTCTCTCTCTCTCTCTCTCTCTCTCTCTCTCTCTCTCTCTCTCTCTCTCTCTCTCTCTCTCTCTCTCTCTCTCTCTCTCTCTCTCTCTCTCTCTCTCTCTCTCTCTCTCTCTCTCTCTCTCTCTCCCCCCCCCCCCTCCCCCCCTCTCTCTCCCTCTCTCGTATAATAATATTCTTTTTCCAGTTCTATATATCTACTGTTATTCTATGATTTTTAAGTCAGCAGTATTTTTCTTACAAAATCGTCATAATTCATCTTGATATTAATAACGTAATACTGTTTCCATTTTCCGTTTCCAATCCTGTCAACCAAAGGTATAATATTATAAAACAATATCTGACTTGATATCTGACTCGCAAACTAAAAAGATGATTAAAAATCAAGCTGATCAAATGTTTTGTATGCGAAAGGTTTAATCTTGATAAAAGCGTAAGATAATATATTAAATGAAATGCAATGGATGTATCGCATAAATTTAGGCATTTATTATGTGTCATTATAACTGCGAATTTCCAGTGATCTCAATAGACGATTCCATGAACACCTTTCGTCGATGTATCGCTCTAATTGTCACCAGAGACGTTTTCAGGGATGAAGGGAGACAGTACTTCTAGAGTGGAAGGCTAATTGTCGTCGAACGAAAGGTCCGAGAGGGTGACCGCATCCCTCGCGGCATCAACACGGCAAGGCACTCAAGCTTGGTCGTCTTTTAACTCGTGTGGTGCACGTTCCTCCGCCGTGCGAGAGGGTTAAATACGGAGTTACTCGGTTCCCCTCTAAGCCTGTTATACGTCTCGAGGGGGTAGTCTCCGATTTCCTTCCTCTTTCCTGGCTCGGACGATGCAGAAGCCAAACGACCTCCATACCTTTCCTTGCATCTCTTAATCGACAAACACGATTTCAGGATATCGCTGCCTGCCGCTTTACAAAACATCAATCTTTAGATATATATATATATATATATATAAAAATTATATGATCTTCCTTTATCCGGATAAAATTTAATTATTTATTACATCCATTTATTTATCAATTATTTAAAGATATATTATAATTAATTATCAAATATTAAATTATCTAGAATGATTAAATAGCAATTACATTTCTCAAATCAATTTTAATTCATATATATTATATAAAAATTTATAGTATTATTAACATTAAAAAAGATTTATGAAATCATTTTCATTTAAAATACTATTAAAAAAGATGTTAAAGAGAAAATGCCATCACTTGTTCGGAAAAGAATTTATTTCAGTCAAGTTGGAGAATTACAACATACTCTATTTTGCTCGAAAAGAATTGCAAATTTGTACGCAGTGTTATATTTTCATGTCATAAAGATCTTTGGAAAGTTAGCTTCCTGTTACTACATTGAACGGCGATGAATCGATTGAGAGCGAATGGCAAAATCGTAAGAATGTCCCTCGTAAGAATCGTAAGTAATGGAGTGTCTCCGCGCATAAGACCGCCGGACACGCCATGGCCGGCGAAAACAACCCGTTCGAAATTCACGCAAACAAATAAGTCAATAAAACGACGTGTCCGCGCTATTAAATTGTCCTTAAATAGCGGCTATCCCTCGAAATCATTCTGGAAATCGCCAACAAGAGTCACTCCTAACTTTGAAAACAAAAAGAACATATCGATTTTGCATAATACGCAGTGCGCATCAGAGCAATAATCCTAACATACAGAAACTTTGAATATATATATATATATATATATATGTGTATATATTTATAAATAAAATTTATAAAATTCACGCATCATTTCAAGGTGCTTAAAAAAAGATGCACTAAAAGAATGCACTAAAAATTATTTATTCGTTACATATGCATTATATATTAACTTTTTAACAATGTAAATATTAGATAGAAAATATTTTAACGATACGTTTAAAATAAATCTAAATTTTTCTTTTTTATAACAAAAACTGATTATTTACTGTTATTTCAATTTTCTATAAGTTTTGTAATAATCAAATATTAATTTTTTTTTAAGCGTATAACGTTTTGTAAACGTAATACGCTTCAAAATCAATTAAAAAATATTTTAACTTTATTTGTAATAAGAATTATTTTTTATCTCTAAACTTGAAGCCCAGTCAATCTCTCTTAAAAAAGTATTGTGAATTTAATTACATTTATTTTTTTTTTAATTTCCCTACGCTACTTTTAAGATATATTTTCTTTAATATAATATATACTGATATTAAGTGTATTAAAATACTAGATTGATACATTTTAATCCATTATCCTGTGGATGACTCGTTAAGTGCGAACGAAGCGAAATGTTATCATGAGATGAGAGAAGAGATGTGATTTCTCTCTTAGTAGCGTGAGTTTATTTCCCTTCTGCTAAATAATTCGACGTGGCCATTTAGGTACACGAAGGTCCCCACTCAGATGATCAAGCCATCCAAACTATCGAGGCTGACGACGATTAATTCGCTATATATCGCGTACCGCTGGGAATCATTAGTCGATGCTGGTCTCGCTCTATGAATCGTCTATGGAACCGATACCGCTAGCCGAAGGCACGGAAAGTAGCTCGCGAAGAGGAGGACGAGGCAACGGGACTACGGCGCCTATGGATGATGCCTCCACTGGATTAAAGGCGCATTACACCGCTCCAAAGGGCCCCTAATTAGATCCGGAAAGAAGCAAAGGGTTCTCCGAGTCGCGTAACTCGGTTTACCGAAGGGAGAAACCTACTACCTCTCGGCTCTCTCTTGAGGCATTAACGGCTTTCGCGTCCGCTGAGAGACGACCTTTTACCGCCCCTTCTTAACCCGATTCCCTTAACCCACCCCTTGCCCAATCGACCACGTTCACGAATGTGACTAGAAACTGTCAAATGTTACTGACGTGACAAGACATATTCGAAAATTCAAAAATCATGACATTTATGGAGTTTTTCAACATAAAGATATCATTGATTGCAATGTGTTTTTTAACTTTGTAAAATGATTATGTTTGTTTATACAATTTTTATCACTGATCTATCTAAATAACAAAAGTTTCACGGAAGCTTATTATATGTTTTAACATTCTTCTCTATATGTGTGTATATTATAGTAAAATTAATTAAAATTCTAAATAAATCTTATGTTTTATTAAAACACAATATATTTAAAATTAATTGAAAAGTTTAATTGCTTAAATTTACTTTCAGAAGCTTAAGGCTATATAGATCTTCATTTGCAATGTCAAATTTTCGAGAAATATTACTTCATAAATTTTTACTGAAAAGAAATCGACCCAAAGCTCACTATTATACGAGACATTCGGCGGCCGAATCGGAGATATTTCAGAACAAGCATACAACAGGGGAGGAATACGCCTTTTATCGGACGAAGTTCGAGCTATTCGGTTTTATGGGTTCGAGGCTAAATACACGTAAGGACTAAATCTACTTCTTCGTTTCAGCATTGCGATGTAAGAGGCTGGGATCTGTATCTCGGATGAGCTATACAAACCGTCGTAAGTGATTGGCAAACAGACCGACAAGTCTTTACGACTGGCTACTTATCCGCAACATCCGTAGTTTCTTCAACTTGATGCTGATCAGAGAAAGTGTGGAAACGGCTGTGCAACAAATAAAGAAATTTGATAGAACATCAAAAATTAATATTATCTCCATTCAGTCATAATTTTTTTTATATTTTGGATATTTCATTATTATTTCATAACTTTAGAAATCTTGATTATGATATTCGCATATATATATAACGGCAATATTCATTTAACAAGAAAAAGAGAAACAGAGAGATCGTTGTGAAGCGTGTCGCGACGCTGTCGTGAAAGCTCAAGCGTTAAGACAAGAAAAGGAAAAACATCACCGCAACATCTGGGCACATAGGTGCACCATAGTGGAACGAGCCGCTCAACTGCGTGCCTTAGCAACGGAGGAAAAAAAGGAAGCAAAAGAAAAGCAGAACGTGGAGGAGGAGGAAGAGGAGGAGGAGGAGGAGGAGGAGGAGGAGGACAAGGAGGACAAGGAGGAGAAGGAGGAAGAGGAGGTGCAGGAGGAGAAAGAGGGAATGGGGTTGGAAGAAAAAGGAAGTGGAATAAGGGTAGCAAGCAGAAGAAGAAGAAGAAGAAAAGGCACGGAGGCGTATCTGCCGCCCACGTATATGCCATCCCGCGGGTTTTGGCGGATCCTGGGCGTTCCTGGTACCACGGTGGAAGTCCAATCGTGGGTTCGAGGTTCGAAACCCGGCCGGCGCACTGAGGACGCAGACGCCCACCGTCCTGTCGACCCACCTTGTACAGGGCCGTAACGCGCATCGCGACGCGCAGGCGAAAAACGCGCTGACCTCGATACCACCTCCACCGTCCGATTTACACCACCACCTCAGCCTCACCTCCCCTCAGTCCCCGGCCACCCATTTGTTCATCCACCCGCGCTTTTCGTTCTAATTCTCGTCTACACACGCACGGTGTTTCGGACCGTGCACCAGCCTTAACATCCCGATTCTTTCCATTTTGATATCTCGCCCCAGTATCTGAGGAAAATATTACATCTGCGTCACGTGTAATCGCAGCTGCATGCGACACACTCGAAATGTAGCAGAAGAAATTCTCTCGAACATACCATGAGTCTTTTCTGTGTTAATTTTTATAATTGCTTATAATTACGTATATACTAAGACTTCTTGTTTAAAAAGTATAGAAAAATTTTAATTCTTTCGTCTTTCGTTTAAGGATTATTTTCGATAATTTCTTAATCTAAGCTGTTTCCCAGAAATATTCACTGTTTATCAGAAATATTCTTCACTTGTCAATAAATTTATGAATTTGAAGAAACATTTTATTAAACATTTTTTATTGATTTATCTAAAATTGGTACCTTCCTTTAAATATACACAACTTTTTGGAATACAATAATTAGAATTTTCAAGTAGCAATAAAATTAATTCTGATTATATCACAGAAAAAAAGTTGCTTATGTTTTAAAAGTTAACTAAATAATGTTTTGTGTTTCGCGAAAAAAGGAATAATAAAATTTTATACATTCTACACGTATATGTTTTAATTTTAAAAACATATACGTATAGAATGTATAAAATTTTATTATTCCTTTTTTGTATAAAATTTTGTATAAAATTTTATTATTCCTTTCCTTTCTAATTTGCCTGAACTTTTCTCTAATTATTAAGAAAATACCTTGCCTCTTTATTATTCATACGTAATTCAAAAATATGCCAAGTTTTTATAATCATTAATCAGTAAGACCTCTATTCGAAATATCAAACAAGTAATTTATTTATTGAAAAGTACAGTTCCGTCCTTCTTCTTCGCGGAGTTTCAATTGTAGTTGCAAAAAGCGCGATTTAAGAGAACACTAAGACTTAAAGTCAACAGCGCGTCGTTTGTTTCCGCTTCCGATGTTCGTCTTTTCAAACGGAAGCAGGGAAGAATTATTAACCGAGACCCAGTGTCGAAGGAGGACGAAAAGCCCTCGAGGACACTACACCAGGCAGTGCCGTTACCGGAGCATTAACTTTGAAGAGCATACATCCTGGAAAGTTCTCGCGCGAGCCGATTCGTTCGCAGGAAAGTTACTTCCCCGTAAACAACAAGTAGTTACCTACTCCAGAAACGTTCTGGCAGACTCCGTTCGCGTCTGTGCACGTGCCGTCTATGCGTGTATACGTACCGGGCATACAAGATGTCCGCGAAAACTGGAACTCGTAAACCACTGACACTACTGGAGTCGAAAACTTGAGGCTCGCCGAGGATATAGAGCAGGAATTTCTTCGAATGTATTTAACGTATGAGCCAAACAATGTCTGATGAGATCACGCTCTTCTCCCGCTGACCCCCAAGAACAAACTTCGAGCATCTCAGAATTATCAGAATTATCTGCCTATCTTCTTTTGCAATTTTATTTCTTTCTACGGAGTAGCACAGTATACTATACTTGGGATATTTCAAGCAGCGTAAATATTTAAATTGTTCTAACAACATTTTAAAGAAATATGCCATAATTATTTTATACGTTTAATAATTAATTCGACTAAATGGGAAAATTATCTTCTTTGAAAAGGACAATTTGTTTTAAACATGTTTTTAAAAATTTTTTATAAAAAGAAGTTTACACATTTGTTGATTTGGCTTGCAATTTCTGTTTTATATTTATAGTTGAGAGAACGAAAACAGAATGAATAATCAATCTTGACAAGTATTTTGGGATATTATTGCGAGACAGAACTATTCAGACAAAATATTAGAAGTAGCTGTTGGAACATTAGGCGCGAAAGGTCCGATCGACATGATTCATTTTCAATTCGGCTTAGATGCCACGGGGCGTCAGTGGCATTCAGCTGGTCTAAGTATGTTTAGGGGATTATTGGCCAAAGTTGGTGTCCTGGCACGATGATATATTGGAAGGGTCGACAATACCTACTCCGAACTCTTGGACAATACGCCTCCGTTTCGAACTCGGTTCTGGGTGCGCGTACTCAAAGTCACAACAACAACCTCTTCGCCACTGGCACTCAAATATATCGGTAAATTTAAAGAGACTAGTCAAGTAAGTGAGCGAGAGATAAACGCATTTTATTTCGCTCACGTAATATTTACACTTATCAATATAAAAATAAACCACAAATTTATTCTACAAATAAATTTCTTTATACACTATATAAATATGTAGCAAAAAGATGTTTAAATTTTGCAAATTTCTATTTTATATATAGTAGACGTAGATTTTTCTTAAATTAGTTGTTCCAATACGTACGCTTGTCGTACTGAACATTTTTAAAACACTCGCAGTAATCATGACATTATGTCAAGAGGGAAATCGTAAAACTCGAAAGCTCCGTGGTCTTATTACTTTTCTGGTCCTCGATTGCTTTCCATTCGCACGATGTAGAGACTATGTTCATGGAACTTTCCACGATGTAAAGTTCGATTAGTTGCGAATGAAATTGGACGAGTTGAACATAAAGGTAACGTAAATAAAGATTTTTAAAAATTTATTATCAAAAACTAAAAAAGTTTTAAAAAAATGCTCAGTTTCCATCAAACACTTAACACTTAATAAATGGCTCGGGTAAACTTTTAAAATTTCTCATGCGACTACAATTTCAATATTCCTTAATCAAAATAATATGGACCCAAAAGGAAAATTTAGATAAGACGATCTAATGAATATCAAGAACGCTGATAGCTATCAGCTTTCTAGGTGAAAGGAAGTGTCGATGTTACCGGTAACGATGGTTATCATGTTGACGATGGCCGTCGGCAGGCCGGTCCCGCTTGGGGCGCAACTACCATCAGTCATTATTTTCCGCAACATTTAGCAAGCACTTCAAAACTGTTTCGCGCCCCCCTGCCACGTCCGCTATCCTGCCGCGAGCCCGAAACTTTCTCAAGTATGTGCTGTAGGAGCGAGCAGCGTGCTCCTCCTCGAAAGGCTCCTCTTTCACCATCCGCTCAGCTACACCTAGAAAGGCCCGAGCTTTTTTCCATTGCTCCTGAAGATGAGTTATGAACCACCAGGTTGTCGGAACCTGCTTCCTCATCCAACTCCGAGGCTCACAACGAGGAACAAGCAGTAATTAAGAACGGCACGAAAAAACAATATAGAGTGTTGGAAAATTAAGTGAGCAACCTTGCGAAAAGTATATTGGCTATTTAATGATAACGGACGTAAGAAAGATTAGCGTTTTTTACGTAAAAAAAAAAAAAAAAAACAAATACTTTGCAAGATGATATATGAGCGGCATTATTTATTTGAATCTACAAATCATCAAAAAATATTTATAATAAAAACACTAAGTTATACATATTTCAAATAATTTGTATTTTGGAAAAATTGAAGATATTTTTGTAGATATAAAAAAATAGTTACTCATCATTCTCGACATTCTTTGCATTTTCGAATTTATACAAATTGATAATCTGTGATAAGCATTTACTAAACACAGAAAAATCATATGCGTACCTAACATTTCTGATTCAATTTCAGTAAATATCTTCGTTTGCGCGATTATCTTTTTACCGTTATTTAATTTGAAAGAAAATTCTTCCCGAGAAAGCTGGTCAGAACGCAGTTCTCTAGAATCACTGAGATAGAAACTGACATTACGTCGTGGTAGCGAATCGTAGCGACGCGTTCTAGCTACTTGCGCACGCCGGAATCACGGGCGGTACCGATGTCATTCGGCTTCGAAATGCTACCTACCCCACTCCGTGCCAACTTTAAATTACTGATAATACCGATCAGAGACGGATTCAGTCGGCTGGCTTTCAGCAGTACACTGCATTCATCGATCGAGCCATGACGACTGTTTACTGGATTTTCCGCGACTTCTTGTCCCCTGTCCTTTTCCTCTCCCCTCATGCGACGTGCGGGGGTGGGATGGAAGCCACCGAGGACCACGGAAGTTTTAATCGAATTTATCGCAATGCTATTCATGAGAGATAGAGAGCGAGCGAGAGGGAGGGAATAAGAGAGAGAGAGAGAGAGAGAGAGAGAGAGAGAGAGAACGGAGAACGATGAGAAGAGGATCGGGGAGAAAAGGGCGAAAGGGAGATATGAGAGGACAGAGGAGGGAAGAGAGAGCCGTACATCTCGACGTCACGTATAGGAACGGCAGTAGCGCTAGTCTCGAATATTCCCGTCTCGCGAGTGCCGCAAGGCCACCCTCCCTACCCCGAAGACTGTCGAAACGTGCGAGCTAAAAGTGCCGCGCTGCATGTAAGTTCCCTGGAAGTAAGTTCCGTGTCTTCTCCTCAGCGACTGCACCAGGTCCCGACTAATCGGAATTACAAATGCTTCCTCCCTCCACTCTCCTCCCTCTACCGATGTCCTTTTCCGAAGGCAGACGTCGTTTCCGTTTCTCACGCAGATATCTAATTTGGACTTCGAATTTGGACTACTTGCGATGCCTCCGACGCTTGTCGGGATGTCAATCGCTTTCGTTATTAACAAAAGCACGTCCATATAATTCAATCGTATAGTACTCGATATAAAAAATATTTTACGCTCGACTTATGTAATTATAAAACTTCACGTAAATTATGTATTCCAAAAGAGTTGTTAATAATCAGGAATTAAATTTTTGTTTTATTCATTAAATATATTTCTCTTTTTACTATTTTACTATTGTTTTACTATTGTTCTGTACGTATTTAAAAAAAAATTAACGCTATCAATTATAAAGTACTTAAAAAACCGGGAAATGTGTCTGCACGAAGTAAAATAATGCGCGACGGAGAACAATAAATCGTCTTTCCTTGCCACATTCCCGCAGTTTGTATCGTGTTTCCAGATGAATGGACCACCGCCTGAATTCAGAGTGGCCAATTCCTTGCGCAAACCCAGGCGACTGGAAGGCCAGGAGGAAGCAAATTGATTCTGCACGGACCGTCGCCAGAACTTGGTCGATTTATTTGATTACGGTGCGCATGATTAGCAATATTGACAAATTAACTCTTGGCCAGTTGCTTGGACACTCCGTACGCAAACTATTGACTGTAGCTGAACCTTTGCGATCTCCTCTTCGTTGTTGTATCAAGAATTTAAAATTTATTTATTAAAAAAAATTATTTAAAAATCTCATAAAATCGTATGATCGAATCCTGTTTTATTAATAATAAGTAGTAAATTAATGATCATTTAACAAAGAATCAAAACTTTCCTAATTCTAAACATGTTACCACATTACATATATAATTTAAAAATTTTTCTACAAACGTTTCACTAGCATTAGATTTTTACACGTTCTTTTAAAGGAAGATTTGACGCCACGGACACAGTAGCAAAAGTTCATATATCGCTTTGAACGTTGGACAATCTTGAGATTAAAGCCAGGGACAAATCGGAGATCGTTCTATCACCTGAAAAAGTATTGGTAAACGTCGGGGCGTTGGTTGCCGGGGCATATACTGTGAAAAAGACGAGGGAACGAGATAGGTAGAGATATTCGACTCCCTATATCCATATCAAACTTGTACCTGGAACGTCCCCTCGAAGCCAGACCTGAAACTTTTTCTCGTATGTAATTCGATATGGAAACGAAGCCGAAAGGTACCTTGCAACCAACGAAGAGCAATGCTCGGAGCAAAGCCAAAGCCAAAATCTCACAAAGAAAATGAATGCAATGTATTAAAATTTCCTAACTTTATATAAAAAATAAAACATCGAACTCAAATTTAATAAAAAGAAATACGATCTTTGCTATATGTAACAGTTATTAACATCGAGCTGGTGAGAAAATATTTGCTGGTGAGAAAATAAGATACGTCAAACACGCAAAGAGAAACTTGTTAAAGGACACAAAAACTTTAATTTAAAAAAGTTCATGAAGAAGTTGCCTCAACAAAATATATATTGACCAAAAATGCCTAAATCTCTTATCATAAGTAGAATACAAATACTATGGACTTGAAGCGCGTCAACGAACTGAACATAGTTTCTAGGATGCTGATGCTCGTATCCGAACGACCACTTCGTTCAGCCACCCCCTCGTTCGCTGCTCGTACACCAGCTCGTGAACGTAAGGGCGTCAGATCAGTGGGGTTGGAACGAAAAGGAGTCTCCTTAGGGCACTTAAGGGCATCCTTGTGCGACCCTGTCGACCCCGCCGGCCGGATTCTCCAAACAACTTCATGATTTGCTTGATTGCACCCGCCGATAACTGCTTCTAGATACACGCGAAAGATTCACGAAGAACTGGAAACCTCGCCAACTTATCGTAATCCTCCCGCCAAATCTCTTTTTTTATTCACAAAATTATCGTAAATGTAGAATTTAATAGAGAATATCTTACAATTAGAAGATTGTTTACGTAAATTAATAATATAAGTAAATCATTTATTCTATTTATGATTAAAAATAATCTATTCGTTTCAAAAGTGCCATTTAAAACAATGATAAAAATGTTTTACAATTTAAATTATTTCAAACAGAGATAAATAAGCAGAGATAAATATTTCCTCAATTTAATTTATTCAGAGTATCTGATAGAGAATCATCAGTTATTTAAAATAATTTACAAATATGTCAAAAATTTGCTAATTATGATCTGCTTTGCATCGCTTTAAATATTTGGAAATACTTAAAGTATGCAAAAAACTACGCAAAGTACTATATAGAGTCCATCTCGATATAGAATTAGAAGTAAAAGCTAAGGTCATTTTAGTTATCTAAACAATAAAAATAAACAAAATGTTAAAATATATATACGTATCATCATCTGCCTAGTTCATCATATTTAAAAAATATGTGTATAATAGAAAAAACGTTTCTTTATCTAGAGGAATACTTGCATCTGAGATAGATGCGGTGCGAGTTGCAAAGTTTCTGCCAGCGCGGGTAAAACGATAGAAGGAAATTTAGCCACAACAAAGTTCATAATTGTGCAATGCCACGGCGGGATGCTGCGCCGTTTCATGGCAATTAGTAGTAATTATTAACTACTTTGTGACGGGATGGTCTCATAGCCGGCTCGCGGAAATTTGTTACAGATGGTTTTGCTCTTCACACACCGTCTCAGAATTGACACTAGCCATATTTGAATATGATACCAATATTGTGATATTTAATGATAATCGAATTGATAATCGAGTCATGCTCAAAACTGACACAGTATATCTCTCATTAAATCATTTCCCTTGCCACGTCATCGCCAAACTTTTTTCTCTTGATCACAGTAATCTACATTTATAGATGCCGTAACTCGAACTGCGCGAAGCAGATACGAGGCAGGGAGACGAGAAACTGTATTTTCGCGCAAAGAGATACGTTTCATCGTAAAGGCGGCTCAATCGCGAGTCTAATGAGTCCGTTAGACACAACGGTCAGTGACCGCTCCGCGGAAGAGTGCCCGTGTCGGTAATGCGAGAATCTGATGCTGCCCGGAGCAGAGAGGTCTTGGTTAACGCGACGGCGCTATTTCCATCTGGCACACCTAGTTCTCCTAGCGCATTACGACGAAGTTGAGGAACGCGCGTTTACACGCTCGCGTGTGCGTATACCGGAAGGACGCGTTGGCCGAGCCGTAGTACAAGCTGGCTCGGCCGAGCGAGGAAGGCCCTTCTCCAACCAGATTTACTACCCTCTCCTGTAATTATCATCATAAAGTCGACTTTACGAGCAGTAAGAGCCCTCGTAAAGGAATGCTTCATTTCGCCCACACGCCACTCCGCTCCCGCGCCGCCGCCGAACCGCCACCTTTCGACAACCCCCGGGGCTACAACATCACCTACGGAAAACCACCTTGGCCGTCTCTCGGCCCTTCCGCTCCTCGAGCCTGCCGGCCAGATCTATCTCCCTCTCTTTCTCTCTCTTCCTCTTCGCGATGTACCCTTCGACTACACACCGAGAACGTTAAAACCTGCCGAGGGCTGCCTTTTACTTTCCGCCCAGCGAACTCAGGGATGTAAAGATCACGATCCACGTGCCAGAATGAAGCTTCGAAGCGGAGGCAAAAGAAAAATTGAGATATAAAAAGAATGAATTTTAGAAACTATACTCGAGTATTCTGACAAACTAGACTCGTATGAATGGTTTTTAAATTCATATTAAACATACATGAAATCAATCATGATGTCAATCGATATGTAATCAATATGTAATCAATAGTATCAGATACGTGTATTATTATTTAGAATTCGAATAACACGACAAACATTTAGAAGTTAAGATGTTAAGTGAGTTGCAAATAACAGAAAAAGAATGACTCAAGAAGAATCTCGATGAAAGATGGAGGCAAACGAGACGGACGAATAACGCCGAAGTAACGGTAACAATTTAAATACAATTTGAATATTTAACGGCCCGCGCTTGAGCTCTCTGTCGTCGCCTACCTTTTTCTCCTCGTAGCTCCATGCGGCACTAAACTACCATAATTACCAAGAGTTCAACGGGAATTAAGGCCGCTTGATAGCAGAGGAGTAAACGTTAGAAGAGCGCCGGCGACGGTCGCCGAGTACGTATATTTTATTAACGTTATATTTACCGGGCGGCCAACAACTTGTTTACTTTCTAAGACACACACAGCTCCACCGAGGCGAGTCTCGCATCTGCTGCCCATACAAACTACCCCTCTACCCCTTGTAACGCCGGGCTTTCCATTAACGGCATGTCATTTAAGTGGACCAAGCCCCTCGAGACTGCCTATCGCGAGAAATTACAATTACATGTTACGATACGGCATGTATTTCGATCTAAATTGAAATATGAAAAAATATCATAACTTGATCTGGATATTCGACAATTTAGCTCGCTAATCTATTACAAACTAGCTCATGCCCATTAAACTAGTTATTATCATTAAGCGGAAGTTTCTCAACGAACTTTTAATAATTCGGCTTGTTGTTCGCAATTAGCCATAAATTAATATTAATAAGAATGATATTTTTGTGTTTATATGAAATTTCTCAATAAACCTTTAATTAATTCCATTCTCTACTTTTCTTAACCCACTGAAGCGCAAAGATGTTCGTTACAAATAAATAAATACTTCAATAAATTTTTCAATAATTTTCATATCGCCTCCTAAAACTGATGAATGATTTGATAAAAATAACTTTTAAGTACGATAATTGTAGTTATTTTTTATTAAAGACAATTTTATATTTCTAAGATGCGAAATATATTTATATTTTTTCTTACTATTAATTAGAAACTATACAACATATCTTTTTAGAACAATCTTTTGAAAACATGTAATCACATTTATGTCAAATCTTCAATTACAAATTTATATTCGTCACGAGATTCTTTAATACTTAATTTAATACTTAATTGTGAGACGAAGTAGCTTGAGGGAAACATTGCGGTTCGGTTGTGGTTCGATAAAAATTAATCAAATTGTTAATGCATCTAGGGACTAGTCAATCAAGATCTTATATTTCAAAGGCTTTCAGCGACCCACCTTACCATTTCGAGCTCGCAGAACACTCGGTGTCATTAACCATCGGACGTGGAGTTTACGAGCAACTCAGGGTTCGTCGAGTCTTTTTCTTTCGCTCGCCGATATTGCCGTGATCGAATTAACGATCGGCTTTGTGCACTCCGTTTGGTACCTGCCAAATGTTTTAATGCCATTATCTTCATTAGCGGCGGAACCGGCGCGGATTACAATACCTAATGAACCGCCTCGTGGCGGGCGAGTGTAACTTTTTCCAAGCTTCCTCGGTCTCCATTTGTCCTCCCCGCCCTTAGGTCACCCCCTCGCGCTCGTCTCCTCCGTCTCGTCCCTCCTCACCGCTCCTGGGTGACCGGCAATCTCCTTTTCCCGAGGCTTTTCGTGAAAGCCAAATAAAAATAAACAAATTTGTTTGTATCGCAAATGCGCGCGGTCCGCGAAAGGGCCTTTGACTAAAGTGAGATGCCTGGGTATACTGGTTAACTCGGATTTGCAATTTTAATTACGTACTGCCGCGAGATGCGGGAAGCCGACAAAAGAGAAAAGGAGAGAGATGGGAATTAACCAGGCAAGGAAAACTCATTTGATGAGAAGAAAATCCATGAGAGAGACAATATCCTCTCGGAGAATATTATCATCATATATTTCGCACTAAATTAGAATTTCAAAATGGAAAAAAGAGATAAAAAAACATTTGTAGGATGCGATCGTTGATCATCTTAGATTCATATCATTAAATTTCTTATAAATACATACATTTATAAGAAATACATGTATTTTTTAACATTTTCAATGATTTATAATATATTGATGAGATAATTATATTAACGATTCAAGACAAGACACTTCCGTCGTTCTTTTATCACTTTCACCGCTGATCGATGCAATTATCGTCAGCTATAACGCAACTTTTCAACGGTTACGAAGTTGTCCCCCAATGAAGGGATGATTTCGTGACAAGTCTCTCTCTCTCTCTCTCTCTCTCTCTCTCTCTCTCTCTCTCTCTCTCTCTCTCTCTCTCTCTCTCTCTCTGGCGGATAATTCACCTGCGAACTGGAGAACTCAATTAGCCCGAATATTACATTAGTGGAAAATAAGAGAGCGAATGTAAGCTTGCTCCTGTTATTCTTTAATATAAAAAAAAAGAAAGAAAAAATTTTGGACGAGGAGATAAATAAAAATGAAAAGATGGAATCTCTAAAATGCAGAAAAATAGATACGTCCAACTATTGCAGTTCTTTGACTCGTGCGAGTTATAGTGCATTAAGAAATACTGAAATAAAGCCACCAAAAGAAATCCGAATGTCCATCGACTTTTCTGTAAGGAAACAAAAGAGGGGTTTGCCGCGACATTAAGAAGAACCCCCTAGCTTCGCAGCGCGCGGTTTAAGTAACAAGTTGATCCATCGTTCTTTTTGTCCCTTCCCACAATCGACTCGTCAAAGAAGAACTTCCTGTATCATATAGCGAATCGAAAATACTAGTCGTCGCGTCATGCTCGATCGCTTTTCAAGTAGTTCTCAGATTTTTCTCACACTAAAAATTCGTCGGTTTTTTTTTGTGCAAATAAAAACACAAAGGATACACAACAATTAATTTTCTCTAACTTCAATTTTTCACACGATTTGTATTACCGACGGCTTCCATCTGGCATCGATAAGTTACGAAAAAAAAAAAAGAATTAAAAGTTTCCGCAAAGTACATCTTGTAAGCTACGTTATTCGCGTCAAGTGACGTGAAGAAGAGCGCGCTTTTAATTTATCTCATATTTATCATGTCGACTAGGAGAAATTTGACTCGTATCTCTTTGAAAAGTTTGACAGGTTTCGCCAACTCCTATTACTGGCCTGCCACATGGGAGCAGGCCGTCGTTTCTGGCGGGTTCACACCGACGTCCACGATGTCACACGGTGTAACGTATCGACTGCTCTCGACGTATCTACATGCTAACAGTTAGCACCAGTTCAAGCGACAGCCTACGTCAGCCAGCCACAATCGAAGTTCAGACACTGGCCATCGAAGATTGCATCTCGACAATTGGATACCATTAACGTTGCGGCCGCGACAGAACATGCAGTTCCGATAAATGAGACCATGAATGCATCTGTTCCTTTCCTTTAACAATTCGAATACTTATGAAATCACTAAACTTTGCGGCGATATCGTGACCCTATCCACATTCGCTCTCTAAATAATTAATGATATTTTATCTATAAAACTTATGTAGTAAAATTGACATTTTTCAAATCGCCGATCTTTCGAATATTAATAGTGATGAAAAAAAATACCAACAAAAAAATATATTTGGAAGAAAAACTCATGAAAACGTCATGCATCAAACTCATCTTTTTATTCGTGAGCGCGATTTAAATAAATACGCGAAAGAAGAAAAGAAAGAAGAAGAAGAACGAGACGGTGTCCCGTGGGGTAGGGATTCGTTGCCCTATCTACGAATGATTTGTGAATATGCAAGGGCAATGGGACGTCTCCTTCGGGAGAACGCGACGGTCAAGATAGTCCCTGGATCCCTGGGCACCTAAAACACGGAAAATATTCGAGTGGACAGCCGCAAATTTATCGTCCGCAGCAGCCCTAAATTTTCCATTACACATCGAATCCCGAACATGTCGAAAAAAATGTGCCCAGAATCCATTTGCCCTCCCTTCGGGATCTGCCACTGATGGTCGCTCCCGCCTCTGCTTAACAATTTCAAATCTAATCGATTGGGAGAATTTAAATAAATTTATTCTCTTTCGCACGACACAGAAAGTTTGTAAAGAGGATAAATAATGAGAGAGAGGGAGAGAAAGAGAGAAAGACAGAGAGAGAGAGAGAGAGAGAGAGAGAGAGAGAGAGAGAGAGAGAGAGAAATTAGCAAACAGAACAATGTGTCCGTTCGAAACATTTAAACTATTTTAAGTTCTACAATACTTCTTATATAAAACTTTTCAATAACGCTAAAACGTCGTTAACATTACAGGACCATTAATTACCCTAAAAATATGTATTATATATAAAATCGAGGAACTTTGAATCTAGACATATCTGGACGTAAAGACGAATGGAGATATAACAGAACGAGGGTGCCACTCTCTCTGGAAACTGCAAAACTGCATTTATCGTTTCGCGCCTCGTGGAGAAAGGGGTATTTCTTTCGGTCGTTATTATGGCTCTTACCGGTGTTAACGCCTCGCGTCGAACCGGGCTGGGGCCCGGTAATAAAGCCTTAAGAATACAGGGCCGATCGTAAAATGATAATTGCCGCCGTAAACCTAAGTGATATTGAACTTGATGTCGACACCGAACGGCCGAAGCGAGCAAAACCGAAGTGTTATGCGCCAATGACGTAGCAGGTGAAATCCATGGGGGTGTCTGCATGTCTGCAACATTCTTCTTTCTTCGCTAGCTGAATGGTCTTGGACATCGACGATTCTACAATATCAATTTGATCAAAAAGCTCTTCGTGTTCCCCAAAATTCATGTTCCCCCTTTTCCCTTTTTGATTAATAAACTCTGTTTTCATTATTTCTATTAGTTATTGTATATATATATATATATATATATATATTGCATACACTTTTATAATCATATTGCTGATATAAACATATATAATGTTATAAATGAATAAATTTTACTACACTTGAGGATATACAACACGTGAGATAGTTACTAAAACATAACTCGTAGAAGAATTGCAAATTTGTGGCGTATTTTTCTTTTTTTTTTTTTTTCAACTATATCTCAGCTCGTGAGACTATAAAATTCACCCCCGCATTAAGAAATCTACTTTCCCTAGCCTGAGTTTAACCCTTCTTCCTCTTCTTACAAAGTTGCCTCCGGCCTGCTCGATGATCCTACGCTTTCCCGCATTCATTCCGCGATCTGGCCCTTCTTACCCCGTCGCCTTCGCCGACCCCGCGATGTCGACACACGAGTACACCATACGCCTCGCGCGCGCACGCATACACACACACACACACACACACACACACACACACACACACACACACACACACACACGTATACGTATACAAGGAGCGATTCGCCTCGTCGGAGGAAAGTTTCCCGCAATTTTGCGTCTCCACGGCAGGAATAATTCATCGTGTCCCGTGAAACTTTTACGATTTCCACGAGCGACGTGCGACGAGTCCGACCAAAATCTGAAGACACGAACGGTATACGTTCTGACAAAAATAAGAAAACGCGAGGCTCAACGATATTCCGCGAATAAGTAACTTTAACGCGTACAGGTAACGCAAACTGATTTTTACGTGACATTAAATACCGCGACTCTTGTAATCATGATAAAACGACACTTTCGACATCACCATGCGAAATGCGATATATGTATCATGCACATTATACATAACGACTCGTGCCACGATATTTATAACATTTAGATAAGCAGGTAACGTAAGCGTTACCTTAAAACGTATCTAAATTCAATGCGACTTTTTTTATAGTTCGATGCACGTAACGTAACGTACGAACAAAGTACGCGATGAAAGTTTCCCTAATGTGGGAATGCGACACGTGCGATAATTTGCGTGCGGCGATGTACGCGCGTCGGAACACGCCGCGCAAGAACGCAAACACCATTACTTGGAAAACTTTGCCGCGCTATACCGTCAGAATACAAAGACATTTTATCGCTGAAAAACGATTCGCGCTTACTGTTCTCCGGCGTTTTATTTCGCAGGCAAGACTGAAAGGGAGAGAAAGAGAGAGAGAGAGAGAGAGAGAGAGAGAGAGAAACGCGATCGATATTATCGCGCTGACTATATGTCACTACGCGACTACGTAAGACGTAATGGACTGTAATAAAGAGAATTGTTATTTTCTCAAACAAAAACTTGATGAAATTCATAATTCATATTTATGTAATGATAAATGAAGAAATGATGTATGTCTATATACTTGGCTATCGATCGCTGGCTTTTTCGATAAGCTGCGTAACGCGAGCTATCGTGAGTTGGTCGACATATAGCCAAGCAGGTGCACATGAAAAAGGGTGGAAAGGATTAAAATGGGTCGTGTCTATAATCTACTTTACATTTGCAGAGACCCTTTCTAAGCGCGGCGACTAATACGGTAATGCATCGGAATCCTTTCAACAGGGGACGATAGTTTCCGGTAGTCGTAAAGCCGGTTTAAGTAATTCCCGATAGAGGAAAGCTTCCTTCGCGTAGCTCCTGTTTTGGGTGGATTCTCTCAGAGAGCCTTCCTTCGATGCTTGGTAATAAGCGTGTCGAACAATCATTCTCACAATACACACTCTCTCTCTTTCTCTTTCTCTCCCCCCCCCCTTTCTTTCGCTAAAAGGTATATTTTGACAAAGTAAAATTCAAAAACTTTGAAATATATATTTCTTGTTTTTGAGATATCATGAATGATTCTTCTCTCAGAATAATATCATCTGTGGACAAAGTTTACATGACTCTCAAAAACATTGAAGGTACAAGAGACTTCAATTTCATAAGTATTTTCTACTCAGGATGAGAAATAATGTAATGCAATTAAGTTTTTTTAGCGCGGTAAAGATGCAATTAATTTAATTCCTCTTAATTATTATATACTTCGGGGCGGCTGTCTCAATCTTGCCTGAAGTACACGTCGCGCAAGACGACAAATCGCTGTTCTACCTCGTCGAAAGTTTTAGAGCAGGGCCGCCTCTGGCGACACGTGTGCCCACGAGAATCCGCCACAATGATGGGAGAAGGGACCAGCGGATCTAGCGAGGGTGCAAAAGAAGATAGAGGGTGGAAGAGCGGACGAGAGAGAAAGAGAGAGCGTGACATCGTCGATGTAAGGCCCTGCAAATTGTTTAACTTTTGCGGGGTGGCGCGCGCGACACCGGCGATACAATAATGGCTCACTGATGCGATTTTAACTTTTCACGCCCGCCACGTTCGTCGGGGCTGAATTCCATCGACGGAATATCGGACGTGGGCGCGATAAAGCGCTGAAACGGCGACGCGATGCCGAGAGACGCGACGGTTTGCGAGTAAAAAAAAGTTCGCTAGTCGGCGATCTCCGAACTCCAAACCTTGCGAATTCCTTCGGGACGAGAGCGAAATTCCGCAGGACTCGGAATATCTCGGCACGCGACAATGCGTCCCGTTCCTTTTAGAACCAACGAGTTCCGTCCGGATCCGATGTAACAAAAAATTTTATTTAATGTTCAATGTTACTAATGTTACTAAAGTGTCACTAAAATTTACATCGAAAAAAATTAACGTACTTAACTTAAAAGAAAGAATTATCTTTTTATTTAGTTAATTAATCTTAAGTTCATTTAAGAGATTAAGTTAATATCAGGTATTATTTCACACAAAAATGTAAACATATATCTTTTTTGTATATCCACGAATTTTGTAATACAATTTATCTACGTCGCATAACATATTCACTGCGTCATAGATTATTCGCAACGCAGGAAATGTAGGAAAGATAATACATATAATAAGTGTCTACAAAATTACAGAATGGCTTAGGAAAATATTAAATTAATGCGAAGAAACATTTGCGCGTCTTCCAACCTTTCAGTGTGCCCAGGTAGCGCCGGAAGGTAATTAACTATATATATATATATATATATATATATCATGTTATCTTCCGCCTTCCGTTCGCTCGCCTGATGCCTACCTGCCTGCCCGACTGCCTACTCCGGATCCGTTTTCAGACATGCAATTATGTCTGATGGAAATGGAAGGCACGTGCACATATAAAGTACGAGGACGGAAAGAGGGAGACTCCCGCATTATATTGCCCCGTGTGCGTTTCAATTGCTGCGTGCATGTCTTCGCCGAGTCCCTCAAAACGCACCGAGATAAAATATTCCTACCCCATTCGAAGAGTTCGCAACCGTAAAAACACGACTAAATCTCAAACGAACACAAAACACGATTTCCTATTACCGCATGTTATCAATATAAATTATATTTGTAATTAATTATATAATTAGGTTTTAATTTTTCAAATATTATTATAATGGTAATATAATAGAATGCAAAAATGCAATTTCTATATAATTATTATTTAATTTTTATATTCTCATTAATATAATTTAATATAATTTAAATGGCTTCTTTATTTATTTATTATTATCAATTGTATCAATTTCAGTAAACTAACGTATATCTTTTATTATGACTATGTCGACATTACGTTAATCTACAAAATATAAAATAATAATCTATAAAATATAATATAATAAAATTATTATAATAAAATAAATAATTAATATGCAAACAGAATTACTTATTCGAATTACTTATTACTTTTAAAATATACATATTTAATCAAATGATCATAGAATTTCCAAAAAATATCTTTTTACATAAATTTTGAAAATTTTGATGCTATGCAAAATAAATAACATTATATAAATAATTCAAATGAACGTAAATGAAATTAAATATGTTATTTTTATTCAATATTCTAAGTATTATATCTTTCAATCCTTTCGCTGCGAACGTCGTACATACAGCATAAAAAAATTGCTCGTCAACTGTTCGTCATGATAGAATAGCCATATATGTATAGCGGCATAAAGTCAATACCTATATATAGAAATCTGTAGAATCCAATAGCGAGCAAAAATAAATTGTCCAACATTATTGCGTACTTATGACAAAAAATTCAAATTATATGTAGACTTTAAAATCATCCTGCACACAATGCAGGATTAAAGCGTGCTATAGTGAAAGGGTTAATATCAAAGAGGTAAGTATATTAGTCAAAAATTATATCGTGTTATGATGATACAAAAGATGCTGTACAAATATTGTGATAAGATAGGCGATTAATTCAACATATAATAAATAAATTACCCCAAAATAAATAAATAACAATTTGTTATTTGTTATTTATTTATTTTATAAAAAAAAATTATGGTTATTCCACCATCCCTTGATGCTTCCTCGGATTACCTTCTCCTTTCGTGTTTCTCCGTCGTTGCTCGTTTAATCACTCACTCGCGGAGATACGATTAATTACAATCGCGCTTATATTAATAAAGGATGATTGCATTATACACGATAATTCAAAAGTTAGTCTCACACGACGATACTTTATTAAATTGAAACAATAGAATAATGCCAAAAATATGACTGCACAAAATTATTATCCGCTCAATATTCGCGAACAAATGTTAAAATTATTAATTGAAACATAATGTATCAACCGAAAATACACAATCGAGAAACACTGCGCATGCAATATATTCCGAACATGTAAATTTGATTGAATATACGAATTAGTAAAAGGTCAATATATCACGGTTTTCCATTAATGAATTATTCAGTCCAGCGATTTGTGTATTCATATTTCCAAAAATGATAGTTAAATTTCATTTAAACCGACGAAAAATCCAAAGCGCGATACGTTATATATTTTAAGCATTGCCGAACAAATAATTTTCGTCCATGGACATCATAAAACAATAATTCTTATTTTAAAGCGAAATCATTCGGAGATTACAATCAATTCGAATAATATGCGTCTGGCGCATGCAGAGAGGCTCTACTATGGACAATTTATAACTTAAGAAGAAAAAAAGAGTGTCATCCTCCGATAAACGAAAATATGAATGTCGAATTAAATGTTGTCCCTAAGTTGTCTCTTGTTCAAGAGGTTAAAATTCTTATAAAATCATAAAGAGGATTCGTAGTCATTAGATCGTTTTGTTAGGACCTCTCATTTTTTTCTCATCCATTCACGATTCTCATCCATTCTTTAAATTTCTCTTCCATTTCATAATACGACGGAAATTACGTCGCTCTCAAGGGATTCTTGACTTTGATTTAAAATTAAAAACATTTTTGTCAAGATAGCACTTTGCAGAAATAAATAGAAAGTATAAGAGAGTAACAATCCTCTTATCAATGAATTGAATTTCTTCTTAACATTATTGGATTAAACTTACTTCAGACAATCTATAATTCGTGACAAAATAAAATATATAAAATAATTCTATTTATAGACACATTTATAAATAGATATTATTTATGTATATTTATTTTTTATTTATTTGTATACACACACACACACACACACACACACACACACACACACACACACACACATATATATATATGCATATGAAGTTTTCTACGTTGCATAATACAACTATGCGTAATACATTATGCATAATACATTAAAAAATTAAAAATACATATAAAATATATATTAAAATGCATGTATATCAAAATACGTAGTATATTAAATTCTATCTTCAAAACTTAAACGTGAATTATAGATCACCTTAGAATAAATCTCTAAAAAAAGAAATAACTATTTTTACATAGTTATTTAAAAATTTAAAAATAAAATTTATTATTATTTACAATGAAATAAATAAAGATAAATAAACAAACAAAAAATTCATAAAATTTATGTCTAACTTAATCATACCAAAGATAGTATTATAAAAGACATAATTTAATTTTGTGTATTATGTAATAATAATTTGTACTATATCGGTATTTATCTTTTTAAATCATACCTTTCGTCCTCTTTTCTTTATGATCAAATCGAGCATGACACGAGAGGAATAAAATGCAACATGTGCAATAGTGTAAAATCGATATGGCGTCGGTAGAAATAAGAAGATCCTCTCTTTAGAGTGGCAGAAATCCGGGGCACGAGGACGCGGGTCTGTGATTTCGCTGCTTCCCGACCACCATAGATCACCGCGTCGTAGCAATTGAGTTAGGAAGGAAGGAACCAGTTCGGCAAACACTTCTCTCGCAACGCCGTCTTCCTCCCTCCCTCCCTCCCTCTCCCCCTCCCACCCTCGTCTCTGCCCACTCGCCAAATTTATGGCTTAAAAAAGTCCCGGACGGCCGGAGTCGTTCGCTTTATCTGTAATGTACTGATCTTGCCTCCGTCGACGAAGGCACCCCTTCTTGCTACCGACGTCGTTCCTGTCCCTGGACCCCGCCTGGACCGAAAGAAACCACCCCACGATCTGGATACGGAGTCCACCCGGCGGCGTTAGTATACACAGGGGTGGACTACTACCACTATCACCATCACCACCACCATCGCCATTCGCTACCCCGCAGCTTTCATGATTTATAACAAGGCGAGGAGGCGAAAAGCGAGCAGGGCGGGTGAAGAGAATCGATGCCTTCGAGTCTCGAGAGCCATCGAAGCTTTGGCGGGGTTTGCGCTTTTGATAAGGGTTTACGAATCGCGTGATTCTGTGCAAAGAACTGGATATGCGGCTTACTCTTACGTCGTAAGTTGGTCCTTGAGGTGAAAAGTCATCCAGAGGAAGCACGATCGCAATAGTTCTTATTTGCAGAATATCGCTATGGCAATAAGAGAATGAATCATTCAGCGCAAAATCTATTTTTTCTGCTCGTTATACGCAATACGCTTCTAAATGTTTATCCAATTTAAATTTACATAATAAACTTATTACAAGCTTTTATAAATTTATGTTTTAATATTTAAATCTAATATGAAAATAATATGAAAAAAGAAGTAGAAAGATACTAAATCTTAAATGTACTATAAATAAAACAGACGTCAAAATATAATATTTTCAATCCAAATTTAAACAAAAATTTTTAATACTGTTTAAAAATAGAAAGACGGTTTTTTAACTTCTGTATTTACCATTTGAAAAATACTTAATTCGATTTTTATACTCAATTACGACGTGAAAACAAAAAAGAAGGGGATTGTCGGAAATGTCACATACCGACATTGCAGGCAGTTAACCAGGGAAAAGGAGAAACGAAACGCGGATGGAGAATGGATAAAGACAGAGAAAGATCCTCACTCCGTGTCTGCCTCTCGAAAAGGCTGTTCTAAGTTTCCCGAAGACGTCCGTGAGCGGGAACTCTGAGTACGAAGTTGCTCGTATGTTACGTGCCGGGAAGGAACCTCGAGTAGAGACGATGCAGGTATGGTCAGGCAGACGTGTGGACACCCGATCGTACCTCGTCGCCATCGTCGTCGTCGTCGTCGTCTCAAGACGAGCAATCACTTAGGCAAATATTCACGCGCGGGCGCATCTTCAGCATGTGGGCGTCTGTTACATTCGATATGAGCAACCACCCAGAGGCATATGGAGGAGCATAGGGGCTTCTAATTGGAATGCAACTACCATCATGTATTCAAAATCCTATTCTGAATCGACGTTTGTGATTTTTTTTTTCAAATTGGAAATATTTCAAAAAGAAAAAAACTTTTCCACAAGAAATTTGAAGAACGTCTTACTTAAACCGTAAGATAGATACTGGTTGAGCTAAGAAGACATTAGAAACAAGATATTACATTGATCTGGGACAAGATTTTTTTAAGTGTTCAAACAAATCCTAGTGGAGTTTCTCTCCGATTAAGCCTAATGAAGGATGGTCGTCTGGAGAACGCTTCAAAGGAGTTCTGCGCACCAAACGATTCATCAGGATACGTAGGGCTCAAACCTCGAAGCTTCTGCGGTTCTACCTCCTCAAGGCCCGACCGTAAAGTTCGCCCTAAGGACCAGCATCCTTGCTCCATAAACCTAACCCTGTCAGGTAAGTAAACGTGATTCCTTTGATGATCTCTAATTCCTTTGCTCGTAAGAAAGGATCACAGCTGAACAAATTCTTTTTTATAAGTACACATTTTACATTGACACATTATTTCCGCAGAAGAAAGAGTTTCTTGCCTTTAAACTATAATTACAACAATTAACGTTATTTTGCCAAGTGTGATTTCTGTTAGATGTAATATATGTAACATTTTTAAATATATAATTAATTCTCAAAGAATATAATTATTAAGTTAGACGTATAAAAAAAACAATACAAAAGCAATATACATCAAAAATAAAATTTTGCAATTTTTTTATAAATTAATATCGATATGCCGAGATTTACGCTGTGGTTGCATGATCAGAAACAACGAATCTTCGGCGCATCTGCCGAGGACGATAGCGGCGATTACTTATGCGTCCCGTGGCCTCTCTCACAGAAGCTTCCTCGCGAATCCCTTCCTCGCCTCTCCCTCGGCGAGATGTGACGGTGTACAAGGGGGATGGCGCGAGTTAACGCGAACATATAAATTAGCAGGACATCTTAGCAGGCCGCTTGCAACTTAGTCACGTAGCGGGTTTAAACTTGACAGGAGGTGGATTCTGCGACGGCGAGCGCATGCCACCACGGTATAGCGTCTCTACTCCTCTTCTCCCACCCCCTCCCTTACTTAGTCCTACAACTGATGAAAAGAGGGGGCAAACACCCTCTTAATTCTCCGAGATTTGCGGGTTGCTGACATAGAAAACGATCGGCCATCGGTGGTACGGAAATTATAATTGCGATATATCTTTTTAAAAGCGTCACGTGAACGTCGTGAAAATCTAATAACTTATAGTTGCAAAATTTCTCTATTTGTATTAATACTTCATAATAAAAGCAAACATATTACTTTCTAATTTGAAAAGAAAAAGATAAATGTTTCCTAACTGTAACAATAACAATTTTCTTCCTTGCAGAATTAAATCATAAACTGATATTAATCATTTCAGCTTTCAAAGTTATTGGTATACAATTAACAATGCTATAAGGATATAACGTGCAATAGAATCCTAGAAGATGTAAACATGCTAATATATTACAATGATTTAATGCCTCGAGAAAGCTCGATCTTCGATGGTCCAGTGGTAATCTCACATCTGGCGAAGACTAGCCGGAGGCGAATCACCGCTCGATCTTAACGCAAGAATACGTCGATAAGAGCAATCGAGACACGCGGTACCCGTTGGAGGAGAGCTCGAACTTTCGATTTATGGACCGCCGTGTCCCGGGAGATCCCGACTAGTCCCCGGGATGCGGTCAAAGTGACAGGGTGGGCGATTAGGTGCACAATACTCCGAAACAATTCGGGACGGCATCTGCGCCGTTCATTGATCACATTCGTGGACGGAGTGGAAGGTCCGCGAAAGGATGACGACGAGATTGTCGAGATCAAGGAAAACAGTTACACTTCGAAACGCGCAAAATTCGCCTTTGTCGGAAAATAAAACGTACGAAAAGATAGCAAATGTCCTTTTCAATATCCAAGTTTTTCCTACACAATCCAGATTGTTCTCCGCGACACAAATGTCTTTGTTTTTTCGCGTCCTGACCATCCTTCAACTTCTTTAACCCACGAAACGTCCCAAGTTTCGTCGCGTGATTTCTTTCATTTCCGGAATTAGTTGGAAAGACTGGTTGTGATTATTCGTTAAAGCAGAAAGACGTAAAATGATCGATGAGAGCTCCACGCGTTTGTATATCAAACATAATTAAATAGAAAGACAAAAGAAAAATAATAGTTGTTAAAACTGTAAAGAAAACGATTAACAATAAGTTGAATAAATAAAAAATGAAAAAAATAGAAAACAACAGGAATTCAAAGTATTATGTTTTTATTTTTCATTCACGTAGACGTAGAAATAATGAAGCGCCATTGACAAGATAAAGAACAGATCCACGGATTGCTGTAGGAAAACGGATCGCCTTGATTCTGACTTTATACTCGACAAAGTCCCCTACTTCGCCTTTAACGCCGCTCCTAAACTAAACCAGCGCCATCATGGTAATTGCAATGTGGCGCTGTAGTGATTAATGCTGCTTGTTATTAGGATGAGGCTCAGAAACGTTATCAAGACAGAGCGCAACATTAAAGAGTACTTCACACTTTCATTGAAAAGGACTTGTTATACAGACTGTTTTCATCTCCATAATAAACTGGAAGGTCTTTCTTCGATTACTTTCATAATTTCTTAATACTACTGAATACTACTCGTCGTAATACATATTTGTAAGAAACGTCTTATGTTAAAAACATCTTCTTTGGCAGATTATCGAAATATCTTTTAATACAACAAAAGCTTCCACTGAAATACCGTTCCTTAACGTGGACAATCACGGGACAATGTTTTCTTATAATTAATGAGTAGCGTATCGTGAATGAACCGGAATACCCAGTAGAAGAGAAAGGGCTATAGCTAAGAACGTTGGGGCTACCTTCTAAACTACGAAAGCATTCAAGGAATTCCTCTATCTCTGTCTCTTTCTCTCTCTATCTTTCCCCTGCGCTTTCCCGGGGAATGTTGTGACATTATTGGCTACGTTTATCATCCCACTTGCAAGACACGCATGAAATCTTAGCGTAGAAATTTTTTCCGATAGTGCTTTTTACGATAATGCCTCATTTTCTGCGCGATAAAATAAAACTTGTCCGACAGCAAATTAAAGTCACCGTTAAAAGGTCAATAAAAATAAATAGAAAGTAATTAAAGCAGAGAAAAAAAAAGAGAGAATAATTAAGATTCGCATCGTACAATTCGCATTATAAAAGAAATCTAGTCAAAATAATATAGCCAATATAGCCTAAGCATTTATTATTATACTTTTATTTCCAAAGATTTAGCTTTTCATAGGCAAAATTTCTCGTATATTTTTTTTTTCCTCTGGATTCGAGCTTTTCCTCTCCTTTACATTTTGTCCCTCTCATGTTCCTTCATCTCTCATGAGCTATCTACCTACGCAAAATTACACGGCGGTCGGATTTAATTATGTCTGGAATTCGGCGCTAATTAAGTTTGATCGAACGAATCCGCGGGTTTGTTACTGAGTTTGCTCCGCAATGCTTACGAAACAAGGGTACGCCCTACCGCGAGCATAATGCAAATTATATTACCCTTTACCGGCTAGCCGAGCATTCTATTGACGTGCACTCTGAGTGTTCTCTTTCTCGTCCGAGAATCGCCGATATAATTTAGCATTCGAAACGAGAATATGCGCCGTTTATTTATACAGAGTTATTCCGTAGATCCATTTCGAAAGATTTTATCTAGTTTTCTCTGGTTTCCACAAACAATAAACTTCAATAAATCAAGGTTCTAAATCAAGATTCACAATGTATTAAGCTGCGCAAACAATTGCTTGAAGAAAAAAAAGACATATATGCAAAAAACATATATGCAAAAAAAAAATAAATATATATATTTTACTTTAATTTTTTTTACTTTAATTTATATATATTTTTTATATAAGATTTTTTTGAAATTTATCTCTGTCTTCAAATTTTCCGAAAACTATGTTCTCTTCACGCGCTGAAGTCAAATCTGTCACAAATATTCACATCGACCAAATTTTTCTATTTGGTCTTTCCAAAAAGCAAATATACGATTGGCAAGGAAACGAAAGGCAGGCAATTGGGGAGGTAGAAGTGACACCCTCGGGCGTGGTGGATTTGCCCCCCTGATTGAATGAATATTAAATTCTGGTCACCGGCAAACAACCATCTCTCTTCCCCTTGCTTCTTCGGTCACGACGATTGAAATATGTATCCGACGCGAAGTCAAACATTCCGACAAAGTGCATGACCTGGTACGTGATGCGAATTCGGTGCATGATTTTCCGCGAAAAATGTACGTGATCTACATATCCAGTTGAAAAAAAAAAAAAAAGAGAGGACGAACATACACCCGACCAAAATTCCATTCCCCATTGCATATGCAAGTCTGTCAATAAGTTCCAACGTGTCTACCTATATGCCGCACGCGCGATCATTCACGAATGCGGCTATAAAATAATCACGAAACGTGTCTCTCGCGAAGTATAAACGATTCCGTTGCATCCACCGAAATTTTGTCTCAAACATAAATACACCAACAAATTTATCGTATATTAGCGCGTACGTTGTATCTCCACAAAATAAATGATAACTAAATCAAATACTTTCCATTTCGTTATTTATAAATTTTTAAAAAAACTGGAATGACAGCCAAGTATAATGTTTCGTCCCGCGCAACTGAATAGCTTGTTTTAAATTTCTCATTTATCGCGACGAAACTTCGTCTACATATCCCGGGAGACGCGGGCGATCGAAAGTTTCGTTCGTTCTAGATAAGTAACAAATTACGGATCGAGTAACGAGGCTCTAAGAGAGGAAGGGGATGGAGGGGGGTGATTCCCTGACTGGGTAATTGCCAAGGATGAGACAGGACTTTCGAAAGAATGTAATTTCGTTTTGCGTTTCGCGCGCCCGCGAACGAGCGAAGTCATCAATCGCGATGCGGTGGCGGCGGCGCATCGATTATCGCGACGGTTTAACGGAGACGAGGCGGCAATTATCTTCGAGAAATTAAGGGCGCTGGATACACCGGCGGGTGAAGGGTGGAGAAGCGAAGGGCGAAGGGGTGAGGAGAGATCTTGACGGAACAGGCGCATTTTCGGCAAGAAGGGTGGTACGCTTAATTTCATAGACGTGGCGCACGGTGCCATACGAGCAAGAACAATCGAGCCCGGGAGCGTGTGCGGAAAGGGGGCCTTCGGCCAAGGGTAGGCTGTACGTACTTCGAAGGGATAATTACAATAAGCAGCCCTCGCTGCCCTCACCTCGCCACTGGCCTAAGAAATCCACTGGCGTAATCTGCCTAAATTCGCGCGTGGCGTTTGATTTATCAACGGGCCAGTTCTGCCACGAGGATTGATTTTAAATCAGCCGAAATCTAAAGCGGACGAACATTAATTGACATATTAATTGGACACTACACTTTATCTTTTATTTAACGAGATATTCTGAAAAAAAAAAAAGAAATGTCGCATTCGACTCTTTCATATCCGAAGCAAAAAATATTTTTCAACAAGTTAATTATAAAAATACAAAATGTCGTTGATGAAAACAAATTTACCAGATTTTTCTTTGACGAATTAATGATGTTTATTCACTAAATTTAATTAGATTCGACGTACGTAGAGTGGACGTTACGTTGGAGACGAAGAAGAGCCATTTAAATATTCTTAAAATATTACTCTGCTTGTGTCTCGAGACGTCACGTTAAATTCCAAGTAATTTGAGTTTCTATTAATGCACAGCACTTAGACTTAATTCATCCCCTATGTAAATTACCATCGTCTCCGTTCAGAGCGTACGCAAAACGCATCGGTCCCATATACTTTCCGTAACGAGCGTATCGCCGAGCGCGCGAAACTTAACGGCGCGTCGCGCCGCGATAAAACATCGGCGAATTCGCGCGATTGAATTACAGTTTAATTAACTCGTGGGCAATTAAGGCCCGTTCCGCCGCGCGTCCCGTCCCTCTCCCTCCTTTCCCTCCCGCTTGCATCCCAGAAGAGCCGACACCATCCACCTATAACGAAACGGTTTTCGCTTTCCATCGAATCTCGTGCATCCGCCAGCTCGACCGTTTTCGAGCGTACAAGTTTCGAGGGTACTCGCGATTTCATCGAAAACTTTTGCACCCTTCGATCGCTTCTTTTCTTTTTATTCTTCCATTCCTCCTCCTGTCTTTCCGTTTCTAACGGTCTGCCAAAAGAGACTGGAGTACAAGCGCATGCATACTGAAATCGAAAAGATAATGTCGCTGGCTAATTAAAAGAATCGGGTGAAAGCAATATTTTAATTATTTAAAATCTCTTCTAGAAAACTACAAGTATAATCTATAATTGATACCTCCGTACTTTAATTTTTACGATCAGCTCTGAATAAATTTAAATTAAATTCTAACAATGTCAGAAATGTCTATGCTTACATCGTGTTTTAAAAAGAAATCAAATATTGCGGTAGATAATAATTTTAATAAAGCAAATAAAAATATTGCTTAAAGGATTATAACAACTAAAAATAATAACTGTAGAAAATGACAAAGTAATCTCTTAAATGCTTAAAATTCAACATTCAAAAAAAGTACCGAAAAGATACACTTTTAATTTTATGCTACTGGTCCTCGTACTCTCCTTAACAAAACGTTTATTAGAAATGTGCCAACAAATATTAATGTAGTACAATGTGTAATGAATTTGTAAGCATCCTGCAATGACGTGGAAATTCGTGATATGAGAATATTCCTTCTCGGAGGTTTACGATAATCCCGGAACAAACGTTAATACACCGTAGCACATGCGTAGTCAGTATGCATGGTTACATATACATACTTGGCCGACGGGAAGCCGTAACTGTCGCGTAGGCGGCCGATTTAACGACGAGTGAATAATTATGGGGGCTTTACGGTCCAATGTCGGGAGAGCCTCGGCGAATGGTGGAACGCTCGTTATATTTATGGGCCGACGATGACGGCAATTTTGGCCGAGGAATCGGCGGCGAAACTGTTGCGGAACGCATCTGGCGTCATTCCGTTGCACCGCGAACTTGCTGCAGTCCTCGCGACAACGGCAACGAGAGCACGTCGAATGTGTCGTCGAAGGAATTACCTTTACTCGCGACCAGGCTAAAATTTAGTTCCTTTCTGGCGTCGATGACAACGATCCGCCTCTACGCGAGAGACAAAATCATCTCTTGACCACGCGAAAAGGGTAGGCGATCGTTTGACGACATCAAGACGCGTGCCGTGGCGCGATAACAATCGTCGAAGAACGTTCTGATCGTTAAAGTTCCGACCCTTCTCATCGTTCGAAGGGTTGAATTGCCTTAACGCCGTCATTAATACTACGCATACATTGTATAAATTAGTATCGAACTTTATAACGCGCTTGTATTATCGAAATAAAGAAAAATCGAACAATCGAAAGCATTTTTATCTCTCCATAAAGGAAGATTAAATAAATTCTTCTCTGGAGGAATCGTTAAACCAACAAAAAATATTTTAAAAGTGGGTTTTTTCATGAACGTAAAATCGATTCTCTTTTCTATGCAAAAACTTTCGAGACTTATACGGAGATTTTGTAGATTAAATATAAAAAAATTTATACGTGTAAATTGAACTTCAAACTTATAAATGGAAAACAAAATTTTCTCTTTATTTAATAAATTTCTTAGTTATAACATTATTATAAGATCATAAATTCTTTCTTTTTATTTTGTTTGCTAACACTTGTATATTATTTTTTAAAAATGTTTAGAACTATATGTACATTAAATTACGGTATTCTATAATAATTCTCGGATCATTATTAGATATTGGACTTGTGATATGATAATTCTTTGTGAGACGTTTAAGTTTCCCGGGTACGAATGCGTACCTCGTCGTAATTAAGATTAAACCGAAGGTGGGAGCCAGGTAAGTTCGTTCCAGGGATGCGAACATTTATAATTAAATGGCGTTGTTACTTATTACATGGAAGTTCGCGAAGAAGCGGAATAGGGAGATTGTTAGAGAAGGTAGGCTGTGGTTACTCGGATAATCTCCTCTATAATGTAAGACGGCGAATGGAGCGCGCCTGGACGGGTTCTAGCTTATACGTTCGAGGAAATGTATACTTATGGGTTAGCGGGGTTTCAAGTTTCAAATGAAAGAAAAATCGCACGAGTAAAGCGCTGTCGTAAGTGCAAGTTCCGTTTGAAAAACGGAATAATAAAATACCTACGTATTTTACCATTTCATTAACTGCAATATGAAACGTGACAAGAGAAAAGCAGCAACGATTGGTGATTGGCTTCTTAGCGTGAGATATTAAGAGAAGAGATAGCATCGCCTAGCGAAATTAAAGCTGCTGTTGTGTTGTGAAGTTAGGGTCGTTGTCACATTACTCAACGGTGGAAAATAAATAAAAAGGAAATTTCGCTGTACCGCAAAATGAAAACATTCGAAAGATCTCTTTTGAAAGTTACAATAGGTACATATATATATAAAAGAAAAAGCGCTTATAATCGGATTAATATTCGAATAACCGATCTCTCGCTCGGCCGAAACGACGTAAGTCAAAGCTTCGGTACAAAGGTCGATATCGAAGGGCAGGTAGGGGTGGAGGCGGGGTGGCGCGCCTCGTAAGGGTGTCGAACGCCCAGGTCTCGTGACAAATAGAAGCTTTGTGCCGCGACAATGGGGAGTTTATTTCCGGGCCGGCTGGGGCTACAATGTAGGCACTATACTGTAATTAAATTCCCAAACCCAAGGATTCGGAGGTTATAGAGGACCAGGATGGAGAGAAAGAGGGAAGGAGTGAGAGAAAGGGCGTCAGACGGGGGGGGGGGGGTAGGAGGTCGGCAGAACCTTAGCATATTGCATACTGACCGGTCCGGAACGCTCCGGGCTTTCTCGCGGTGGACGCCATATTGTGTTTGCCCCGTATGTTCCTTCCTACCTTCCTTCCTTTCCGCGCGCCCGGCTTGCATCAAGATGAAACGAATTCCACCTACACGGTGTATCTTCGTCAAGGGAGTTATCGCGGAATGATAAGTCTCGGACTGGCTTTTCAGTCCCTAAAAGCCGGACTAAATCTGAGCAGTATGAAACTTTGCGCAAGGGACAGAGTCCGCCAAAACATCGCCAAATGTTTCTCGACTCAAATTATTAAGCAAAGAACTACAGTCCAGTACAAATAAACATTTCAAGAAATATGTTCCTTTAAGTAATAAATACAGTCACAAGTTTAGTTTATCATGATAAAAATAATAATTAAAAGAGTTACGTTACATAAAGAAAGATGTATGAATGTTAAATGAGTAATGATAAGTTTTAAGCACCGCACTCGACGAATCGGTTTCATCAAAATGAAAGCATCGGTTACGGCGAAAAGACAAATACCAGGGGTGGCAAACTGGAATAAGTGTCGAAATATAAAGTCTCGGCAGATCTTCGAAGCTTAGCTCCAGCCCTGAGTGGAGAACACGGAATGGTGCTATGTTTCTTATCTCCGAGAAAGGGTGGACGAGTAATCTGGGAGCGCGAGTTAAAGTCTTATGTACTTCCGATACGAGATATAAACGGAGGTGGTAGAGCACGGAATATAAAGCCTCGCAGTCTCTGGAATGAAAAGTTTAATCCTAAAGAACACCAGCTTTTAACACAAACGAAGCGTTACGTACATCAAATAATCTACACAAGCGTTACGTACATCAAGTAATCCCACGCGGGAAGCAAGAATAAAAATATGTGACATACAGTTAACTCGATTGATCGAAACGAGATAAGTCATTCGCATTAAAAATAATATGAGACATATTTTAAGAAGAAATCTTATTAAATATCAATTCACTTGTACAATTTCAAACTCGATGCAAAATAATTTCGTGAAAACAAATTTACATGAAATGTTAAATAAAATAAAAATTATTTTCTATTTAAGAAATATCGGAAAGTTTGAAATAACGTAATATAAAGTTTTTATCATCGATTTTAAAATTTACAATTTTATTCTCTCATATAATTATGTGTAAAAATGAATATTAAATATGTATTAAATTTCAGCTTACATTTCTATTTCATTTGATAAGGATCGCTTAGTAGATAACTGACGTTATCAAACAATTTGTGTTTAGATTGAATAAACTCTTCATCACGATTTCACGGTGTTGAAACAAATAGCTCGCTGATAGAAACGTGCGTAATTGCATCGATTGCTTAGATAAACGAAGCTTCTCTCCGTGTCAGAGAAGGGAAAGAGAAAAGCTAAGAGACAAGATGAAGTGAAGAGATGAGATCGACAAACAATTTCGAAAGACTATCTAGAAACGGTTACGATGCAAAAGCGTTACACGAGAAAAGGACAGAAATAGAAGGTACCCTACCATTTTCCGATAATGTGTTATTGCGAATCCCGTGGCATACTTGCTAACCCATCCGTCGCTACGATGACGCGCATGACGTACACACGTATGATGAAGTTTATGATACACGCTATAGGAAATGGGTTTCACAACGCGATTTATTTTGTGTTAGATTGCTCAGCAAATTTCTATCACGTTATACCAAAAACTAAGTGCGTCTAATAATATTGTTGTCAATTATTGCAAAGTCATCCTATTTCCATTTTATTAACTTTTATTAAATTATAATAAGATTCCGAGAATACAAGACAATCGCAAATATATAAAAATAGAACGGCAAAAGCGAAGATGTTATCGCACCAGAGGAAGCGTGATAAACTCATGCGCCAACAGCGCGCCGAGTAGTTACGTTCCAACGTAAGTAACCCTTTCCGATCACGCAGCTTCTTAAGGAGGCGAAGGAGGGATCAGGATCACGCGTCCCCGTAAAACGGGGATAGCGTTTTAATGCCGGGCAAACACACATATAGATCTCGGGCTGCCGAACGCGAGAGAGGACTTCAGATAGGACCTTAGGGGGGAGAAGGGGAGGGTGAGAGGAAAGGAGGGAAGTAGACGAAAACGTTCGTGCACGGCTTGTCAGGGCGGGGTTCGCTAAAATGAAAGTTGGAGCCACGGCTTGCCGCAGCAAATCCGGCTTGATTAAAACACCGTAGGAGGAATCCCTTACCCCTTTTACCCTTAGCCGCCAGCCACCACGGCCCTATCGCCGCGCCGCCCCGTTTATTTCGACCGTCTTCGGTCGCCAAGGAGCGCGCCAACGTATAATCTTAATGCAGTCTTATACGAGGCGGAACGAGGCTATATTTCATTATAACCCCGCAGTCCTTCCGGAGCCCCTCGCGAACCCTTTCTATTTCTACTGGCTATAAGCGCGCGCGCGGCGACTGGGATTTCGCTCCGAGATATCATTTGCGACGTAAGACCGGGGGACGCCGAGTAAGTATCGGAACGACGACATTGGCTAAAGTGCCTCCTCGAGTTGCGCCTTCCCTAATCTTTTCTCTATTTCGCCGAAAAACTACATGGTCCCCCTCCTCTCATAAACGCACCGCGTGACTGAAATTATGACTCGTGATCACATTTGATAATAGAGCCGTGAAGGGGAATTCAACGATCGATAAACAAACCGTCATTTCCGCATGAGGAAATCATCCAAAAATTAAATATAAAATACGAAGTATTTTCAAAAAGATTAGAAAAGCGATTATCAAGGTGCATATTTCTTCGTTTCTTTCTTTTCATTATACATCAGTTAAAATAATTTTTATTTACTAACGCCATTGTCAACTATTAAAATATAATGAGCAAAAAAAAATTAAAAGAATAAAAATCTGAAAATAAATACAAAGAATTTAAAATGTATCAAGATGATGTATGAAACGCAGCAAACTCTGCTTGTGACTACCATCAGAATTAAATGTTACAGTCGTTATATTTATCCCCGGTCTTTTCTTTTTTTCTTACAAAATATTATCCAATCAAATCCAATGCCGTGCGGCATAAAATAATTTTTCACATTAAATTCTCTTTTAAGAAAATTAAAGCTCGTGAGATTATTAATTCGAAGATACGATTGGAAAAAGAGAAAGGAAGACAGCGTGGGAAGGATTATTTTACGTTTTGAAAGGAACCAATGTCGATGAGAATAGCCGGCAAACTTACCGAACATTGAGAGGCAAGCGGAGGTAAGGGGGTTTAAAGCTCAAGGGGGGGTAAAAAGGGAGTGTATTTACGACGTTACAATACCCCACGGGCTAATCCTCGCCCGGAGCAGTACCTAGGCCGATCGACGCGTCTCCCTTCTTCCCTTCGAACGCAATCACAACCTTCATTCAAGTACAGAGAAATCCGCCCGAAGTAAAACCATTTCTCTTCCTTGCGCAATCAAGCGAGAATTAAAGCGCAAAAAGGAGGCATTAATCGCGAACGTTCAGCATTAACAATGTTAGATGAGAACATTTAACATAACATTACTATAATATCGTTCCCATTTCTATTGACACATTCAAAATATCCACACTCGATATATTCATCAGCAATTGCATTTTTAATTACGCGAGCAATCAAATGTTGATTAAGCTGTAAATCAAATTTAAATTGTGACTTAATCTGTTTACAGGTAATCCGTTCCCGTTTTTATGAACATTTGAAATATACAGTGCGCTTCTTAAAAACTATTGCTACATTCTTATTGAACAAACTTTTCTGCTGTATCTTCAAAATAAATTATCTTTTTAACTGGTTTAGAGTGTTATCTTTTTTTAACAAAAATTTCAAGAAGACAAAAACTTTCACTTATAAGCAACTAAAAATAAAAGATTTTCTTATAATAGATAAGTTAAACTTAAAGTTAAAACAGAATGTTATTTTGCACTTAACTTTGAATAAAATTTATTTAACTGAACTCTTATCAATATTTACTTTATCAGTATCAAATATTGAATCTTATAAATTAGAAAATCGTATCAGAAGATTCAACCAAATTTATATCAAAAATTGATTTAACGTTAACCAAAGAATTTAAATATTCAAATATTTCACAATAATATCTTTATTAACTAATAATTTGACAATTCGTAAATATTCGATATATTTATATAAGTAATTATTTTTTAATTATTATCGTACAAATATAACAATATTTTTATTGTTTTGGTAAAGTATTAATTGTAAAGATATCAACGTTTCTTTAAGAGAAGGAAAAAAAACTATCGACCTGTAAGATATATAAAAAAAACTGCATTTTTGAAAAACATCATACAAAATGCTTGAGAAATAAATTGCCTGCTACTGATCTCTTTATAACAGGAATTAAAAACCCTTACTCGTCCAGCATCATATCCCGGCTTGTCTTCCTTTCTCGAAGCCTAATTGACACGATTTTTATAAACTCCCCTCTAGGCATGAAGGGTGAAGTCTTCTTTTGTACTGCCGCTAACACCTTCAACCTCAGACCCTCCAGCAAATAAGAGTCACTTTGTAACTAAAGAGTACAACAGTGTCGGTGCACAATTATTATTTTTACGTAATAAGAAATATGAGAAACATACATGATAAAAAAATATATTAAAAACTATTTCAAATATATATATATATATATATATATATATATATATATATATATTGATAAAAGTGATTAAAAAAATTTTCGCGAATCAAGCGAGAATCTCTTGATAAATAAATATTTTTCAGCTACTATGTTTTATAAAAAAGCAATAAAAAAAGCATCTAGGCTAGGTCACTAGGACGTAGATTAGTGATCAAAATAATATTCCGGAAGCTTCTATTTTTAACAAGGAATTTCGTCCCTTAAAGTAGCGCAACTAATTTAAAAAATTGCCTCGCCCGATCGCTTCGTTACGAACGCCTGATAAAATTTTCAACTGAGAGTCACTGTCGTAAATATAGGTACAGGGGTGAAAACAGGGTGCACATTCCGAAGCCTTGGATCTGCGTATCCTCGCGCATTCATTCATAAAAATTCACTCAACCGCGTGGCTACTCCCACCGAGTGAATTGGAGGGTTCGTTCCAACCCCGATCAACGTGACAGCTCGACAAAGTTAAAGGGTACTGTGCTTCATCTTTTCAGGTTCCCTCGAGAGAATCGCTAACGGTATCTTGCAAAATACAAAGAAGAACATTTCCAGAGAGCAAGGCCATCTGACAGATAGTAATACGTAACAATTTAAAGAAGTATATTGAAAAATTTGACATTGATTCAAAAATACAATAATATAATGTTATTCAATTGTTATACATTTTTTGTACGATTTGAATAAAAATAAATTGTCCGGCAATTAAAATATATTATATCGCATATTATATCGCATCAATTAACTTTAACGCTCATATAAAACCGAATATTATATATATATATTTTATTATGACAGCGTATGTATAGAAGAGGTGAATAAGCGGTCGAAGTGAGGCAGATCTCCGTAATAAATATGTATTCTTAAGCGGATTTAGGGTTGGTTTTCCGGTGTTTTAACGCCGCGTTTTCCGACCTACCCTGAGATTAGCACGTGCCCAAACAGATATCTGTTTACTTTATTATTAAATTACAAAGTAAATTATTTTTTAATTACATTTTCTCTTTTATAATAAATTAATTGACACTTTAATACAATAATCGTCAATTAATTAAATAAATCTGGTTTGTATTATTTTAGAATATAATTGTCTTTAGAAGTTGCTATTATTAAATAGCCATCGATTAATTCTAATTAAAAACAATTACTTTTTTTATTGCAACGAGAATTATTATCGTATCAAGAATATAAGAGATTATATCGTATGTCAAAAAAATATTATATAGCGCAGGATAAGGGTTTCCCTTTAAGAGAAACGGCTGCTCGTAATCGTAATCGTAACCATAACGATCATGAAAGTTAAGGCGGCGGAGATTTCAACATTAATATTCCAGCAGCGCCCGTGCGAAGACCCGTGCCGTTAATAAAGAAATCACCAGTGATTCTGAAATGACAGTCAGCCGTCGATTTCCCATAGTCAGGAAGCCAGGCTGATGGCATTTTGACATCAGTAGCTACTAAAACCGGATGCATTAGGGTCAATTTCGGTAACTTAGGGGTATCACTTGCTTCTAGCAAAAGCATTAAACAATATACGATCCCTAATCGCTTCCTGTAGTCTCATAGACTAAAATTGTAAATGACCAAACTTTTGATATTACCACGAGTCACATTGCATATGATTATTCAAACCGTATTTCTGTTATAAAGAAAAATTTGACAAAAAAAAACAATGTACTGTATATCCGATTAAAAGACATTGTTTAAAATTAAATGTTTTAAATTGCACATAATTTTTTATTTAAAATAGCAGAATGTGCAAATTATTAGAATAAGACTAGATTATACTGCATTAATTCGAGAAGGTTACAATTGGCTATAAATTTTACTCTACATGTTAAAAAGTAATTTAATATTCAATTTTTTATAATAATAGATTATTATAAAGATTATTTTACAATATTGTGTATGACAATATTGTAAAATATTAAAAATATCTTAATTTATTACTGTTTTTTATTACAATAAATTAAATATAAGAGTTATATGTGTAGAGTTTAGAGTAAACAACCCCTAAATTCTAGAAAATTGCTGGTGGCACCCTCTGCTGCACTAACTATTAACTTCGTCGCTTCTACTGATCTAACTTCTTATTGATCTTCAAAAATTTATTCAGACACATTTATTTTTTGAAAATATATATATACAAAAAAAAACTGTTTCCAATATTAAATATCTTTATGATTATATTAAAATTTTATATAATTATTTTAAATTTTTTATAATTCTGTTTTTTAATATTTCTATACATATTGCTCAAATTATTTATTTTTATCCAAGTAATACATCTATGATAATTTGTGGCAAGAATAGTTTCCCTCCTAGCTTCAATCTCAGAAAGGGCTTTATCTTATTCAGGACCGGGCAGAGCAACCCCTCGATCTCCTTCTCCTGATCCTTGCCGACGGCTAAATAGCTAACTTCGCGCAACTATCCCAATAGATTATGATTATTGTGGAGGAAAGCTCTGATTTATGCAATTATCATAAATTCAGTCCCCGCCCAACACCTTGCGTATGCTCAAGACGCTTCTATCGTACCTCCATTCACAGAATTTCAATAGCAAATTATACGGCCGTAAAGCACCCATTCCTACTTTCGCGAAAGACCTCTCACAATTATGTCCAATGCTGTGCATCAGTTATTTATGTACTCCATTATATTCCTGTAAAAATTTGAATGTATATTGAAAGAAAATAAAAATTATTGCTTATTGATGAACAAACAAATTTTTATATTATTATTAAATTATAATTTTTATATTAAATTAAATTAATAATTTTAAAAACAATTTTCTGTTTATATTTTTGTAATTTACAATAACAGTAAACAATATAACGTTTAAAGAATTTATCAAAAAATTATATCTTTTATTTTAAATGTTTAATATTTTATATAACTATAACGATTCCGCGATGTTAAAGAAGAGCTCTACTTTGGCGACTACAGCTCTCGTCTTATCGATCGAAATGTTGTAAAGTCCATTCAGCTCAGTCAGTACAGAATAAATGAAAATACCACATTTATCGGCCGATAATAAAATTGCAAATAAAGTCGGTAAGATAATCACTCAAGATAATGATTTCCCATTTCTATTTTTAAACGAAAACAATTTATATTTAAAAAATTGTTTGTCTAACAAAAATAATGTAAATTAATTAGTTATTATTAACAAAAATTTTACAATTTATAAATATATAAAGGTTTATGTAATAAATAAAACGTATCCACATTCAATAGTAAGATGTAATAAAATAACCATGCATGATAAAATAATTATTATAATATCGGTATGTAAATACAACTCCAAATTTAATGAGAATATTTAGCTACAGAGATTTTATAAAAGACATGTAGAGATAAATTAATTCCAATAACAATCATAATCATACAATATCACAATACACAAAATTAAAATACAGATATAATTATTTATTACATATTCGAGTAAAGATAATAAAATTATAACACGTTTTAATAAACTATTTAAAACGATATTTATTTGATATTAACAATATTAAACATATTTTAAATTTTTAATTACACCTATTGATGAATAATTTTAATTTTCTTTAAATAAGTGTATCTCCATTTTCCTTTTCTCTTTTAAAATAAAATATAAATTCGTTGTTAATGTATATAATAAGCAATAAACTTTATTAATTTAGTTCACAATTAAAAAAGTTAATTAAAAATATTTTATCTTAATAGATAAATAGGTAATCTAAAGATATTATATAAATTGCACAATAATTTCATGCATTCTTTTTCTATAATCAGCTTAGCCTCAGTACAATTTATCATATAAGTTCAAAGTGCTATTAACGAGAATACAGGATCTCCAATATGGCAGTGATAAAGCTGAAAATTATCTCTTCCGCTGTGCGTCATGGATTCAAGCTTGCGTCGACATTTATACGAGTAATAACAATGTCCCACGTATGAAATGATCGATAAAAAAAAGCTACCGGGACAATATGAAACGTCAGCGGTTTATGCCGTTACAATCGTCTCGTTTTATGTTCCTCGCAGATCTCATCTTTTTACGTTGCGGCCTCGTTTCGCAATTTTCTACTAGTCAAGTGCAAAATAAGGAGATCCAAAGATGAAATAATCAATAATCTTTCATTCGCGTATGACAACAAATATTTACGGTAAAAAATTTTTCCTTTCTCCTCCAATTTTGATTTTATTAATTAATAATTTTAATTTTTTAAATTCTTCAAATATATCATTACTGCTACAATTAAAAGACACTTTTTTGCCCTACGTACATAAATAATCTCGCAATATGAAAAATTTCCAACAGATCGTAAAAAAATGAATCGGATCTCACGATGATGCATAAAAAATATGTTATAGCGTCGTACGAAGAAATTCTTTGAAGAGGATCACTTAATATCCCTCAACTCGATATGCTCGACGAGCTAATTGCCTCAACGATTATTCTCCGCGCGGGATAATAATCATGTCGCTCTTAAAAAGTAGGGCGATCTTTTTCTTCGACGTTCTATTATTAAGCATCTCAATCATTTGTACGGTTTTAAAATATCACCGACGTTGTCTCTCAGACATGACGATGTCACCTGTTTATGTGCGCGAACGAATTGTACGTGCGGACTTCGGAAGGATTGCATGTTACTCCTACGATTGTCGTCGCGGATTATCCGCGGATTACTCGTGTCCCACTTACCTTTTTAGGGGAGGGATGCAACACGGTCACCGGGACTTGGCGAGGGGTTGGCATGGGCGGTGTAGGTAGTTGAATGTGCTCCTTCACGGGAAACCGCGATAATTTCGACTCCCGATTCGATGGTAATTCGAGCAGATGCTGTATCGAGTGATTTTGTCTTGTTTTCTTCGACGCCATCCTATCAACAAATTAATCCGCACTTTATAATATCCGCACGAGTTTGGATGTCGAGAAAATAAGTCTGATTTTCTGGCAGTTCATCAAACACGATAATTACATAAAAACTTGCCGTTATGATCCACAATTATTTTCGCGAAACTCGAAATTTATTGTTATCCTTTTATAACTTCGGATTCCAATAAATTCGCATTGTTATTCTTCACGTCTTTTATGTCAAAGAAATATCCGAAAAATATTAAAACAATTTTAATTAAAAGTTTATCATATTATCATCTTGCATCGCGAATCATTGTACGAATTTTATTTATAAGTATCGAGAATTTCGTAAAAAATACAGATTGTAATCGCGCGACCAAGCCGAACGATAGGCATGTGCGTAGATACCTTTTTCCAGGGGCGCAAAGGCACTGGATATCGGATAAAACTTTCGCATTTAACTTTTCCGTCCTGCTGGGGAAACGACCAACAAAGCTCATCACCGGAAAGTTTTCCGAGACAAGGATGGGCGATCGACTCGGAAGGGAGACAGAGCTCGGGGCGCGCATGCTCTCACCACTACACGGACATGACCGTGATTGTGGCAACATCCAGACTCAGATTATCCAAATATCGGACATCCGAGAACTCTCGTGGTTAGATAAGCTACAAAATCGTCGACCGTTCTACAGCATATGGAAGTACACATACGGAAGAATAAAATTATGAATGTGTAAAAACAAGTGCAAAATCATTTATGGAATTAATCAAATATACCCGTTTATTTCAAGCCAAAGATATTTTTGTGATTTCTTGATATTCATTTCGAACATAATGGATCTAAGCAAATTTTGTTGAAGTTTATTATTTTAATTCCCAGAGGTACGTCAAATATTTGTATTGATAGAAAAAGACAAAAAAAAATTTTTTTCAGAATCGTTTCTCACATAAATTCCGAAATCCCCGCGTGAAACACATCTCTTGCCTCGTGTACGCGGGGATGTGGTAGCTCACCCCCTAGCCGTCGCGAAAGTTTGTTCTCCCTCGCGTGTTTACGCACGCGCCGCATCGCGCGCTCTCACGAATCACGCGCGCGCGCGCGCGCGCACACACACACACACACACACACACACACACACACACACACACACACACACACACACACACATGGGAATACACCTACACTTGCTGCTGCAAGCTGCAAGCACGTGTACATGTCGACGAGGATTACGACCGTGACCTTACCGACCAAATCGTCAGCGAAAAAAACGAGGGTGTCCTTTCTAATACGACCACCGAAATCATCGCACACGTAATAACAACTGTTAATTAGATTATCTCTCGCCCTTAAAATACGAACGAGGCTCGTTACAAAACCGCGCCCATTTATACATCTTTCCGCATATAACTAATCCTCATTAAATAAATAAAATTAAAAAAATTGATTATGATAACAAATTTCACATCTTGGTGAATATGTAATCGATTTATTTATTATTAACGTAATCTAATTGATAATTTAAAAAAATATTTGGATCTGCACGACTTGTGCTTTAATTATTCTTTTAATTTAATGAACAAAGATATATAACAAAATATCAGTTATGAAATGAACAATATATATATATATATATATATATATATATATATATATGTTGGATTAATTTTGATGCAATTCACAGTAGATACGCTGCAAATATTACCAGCTTTGATCACCGAGTCGCAACGACCGCTCGTGCCGATCGATTAGACCCATTCAGCCATAATGCATACATATAACTCTAATTAGCCTTGATATGAAATCGACAATGCTTGTAATAAATAAAAATTTCTGAAAACGAGTGTAACGTATCCAAGCCAGTGATATACAGTGATGTATATTTTAATGAACTGCGTCATCTTTCTAGCTCTTTGTTTTCTTCATAATGTAAATCTTTCCTTCATAACTTTTCATATTAAATATGCTAGTTAAATAAATTAATATTAATATTATAATAACATTATAATATAATAACATTAAATTATAACTAAAATAATAATTAAAATTTATAAAATTAAAAATAAATCTGCTTGAAATTACCTAAAAATTAAAGTTTTCTTGTGATGATTATAGTTTGTGATAATCCCTTTTTTTCAATCTTATTCTTAAAATACGCTTTAACTGTTTCAGAAAAGCTGCATATCTGATTGTATTATCGTTGCACGATTCCAATTTACATATCGATGAATTCATGAATTATCTACGATCTTTTAATAAAAAATTCACTGTACCTACAATAAATCAGACGAATAAGTAGATTTTTGCAAGACGATATCTCAACTCTTTCCGTTTCTTCCTATTTCCTCTCAATCGATTTGCCATAAACGTGCATCGCCTGTTACGATCATACTCTTCTGAACTTCAACCGAATTGGAACGCGACCCGAGAATTAAATAAAGTGTAATCGATCACATCCGCGATGGATTCGCTTAGCAGATTTCACAAGACATCGTAACACAATTTATTTTAATAAGCGTTTAAACATAAAATTTGAAATATGTTAAACAATTGATTTTATGTAAAAGATATTTCCAAGCTAAAAAACAAACTTTTTGACCGTAAATTAAAACTAACTTGAAATTGATATTTGATTGGCAGAAATGATGAAAATCATGAAAAGTTATTATTTGTAAGTTTCAATATAAAATATTATTTCAACTTATCTATAAATTAAAAACTTCTAAAATAACAATTCATTTCAAGATTAAATAAAAATGAAAAACTTGAGTCTCTTTTTAAACATATTTAAAATTTTATTTTTATATTAATGATTTTCATTTTTTGTGTCGCTTGTAATATAAATACTATCGACTTCTCGAAAAAGTGTTGCTACATGATACCACATATAATAATCAATGTTATTGTGATAAAATATACACAGTAATTTAACATAAATTTAATGTTACGGGATAAATGCATTTAATGGAGTACCAATGTCCATATGAATGTAGGCAATAATAGAGTATCAACTAATTGAGCAATTATACGATATTCAGAAGATAATGTGATGATAAATAAATTTAATCTAAAGTATATTTTGGTTACGTAGATTAATAAATGTTTAAATGCATTATTAAATGACTTGTATTTTGTAGCGCTTCGTTTCTTCTTATACAGCATTCCAATTCAGAGCAAGCAATCAAATCACACTATCTCTGCGCGCCTCAGATCAGTTAGCAAAGGCAAAAGCAAAGAGGGAAAGAAGGGGACAAGGTAAAGGAGAAGAGAAGAGGGAGGATACGTATTTCAGTCATCCGACCAACTTTTGCAAGTTTAATGCCCGGGCGCTCGAGTAATTTAACACGACGAAATTAACTTTTCAGTTTTACCAAAGTTTCCTGGCAACTTAACCGCGTCTCCACCCCCTTCTCGCTCCTTTCACATCGTCCTGCGCTCCGCATCCCCCCCCCCTCCGGAATCCACTTCCCTGTTCCCCCTCGAACCGACACGAAGAGCCGGGACCAACTTTTAAAGCGCTCGTCGTGGTAACAACTGCGTGGCGCAGCGCTCGCTTCGCCGAACTATAATTCCACCCTTAAGACCCGAAGTTTACGACGTAAACTTTCCCACTCTCGCCACCGCGGTGGGCTGATGCCGATGCTGGAAGTCTGGGAATGAGAGGCCGAGACTGGAAACGGTTATCGAAATCATCGTCTCAGTCAGAACATTCGTGTCGTCGGTCAAAAACTTATAATTTGAAATTTCCACAACACATTTTGGAAATTTACGTCATAAACAACACATCAAGTAAAACTTTCAGCTTTAGATACTGGCAGATTAAATACTATTAAATTTAAATACTAATTAAATACTATTAAATTTACAATCCATTGAAACAATCATGTCTATAATTTATAACGTTATGAAAAAAAAAAATATATATATATGTATATTTGAGTTATCTCTATAAATATATATTAACGTGACAAAATATACCCGATCCTGTTTAGACTTTCTTTTATTTTGTAATATACGTTACGGTACAAAGCCATAAATCAACCACAAATTATATATTATGATTCTGTACGCGCTCATACGGCTGGATTATCGATAGTTTGCAGTGACAAATTCATTTACGAACAAATCAATAAAAGCAAAGCGTAATACAAGAGTAAAGGATTATTCGTGCGAAACGTGAGACATGTGCTTTCTACTTTATGCTCTTCGGAACAAATTTTTCTCTTTTTTTCTCTTTTTCTCTTGTTTTCCAAGCGTATGATTCATTTTTATTCGTGTGATCCCCGTTGTTTCGTTTATAAATTACAACGTCGCGACATGACTATCGATTAATCGCGAATAACGGGAAATACCTCCGAGGTAATTTCTGATTTTCCCTCCCTCTTTTTTTTTCCCATCTGCGTATCTTCTGTTGACTATGCAGTCGCAAACTTAGAGAGTCTCGGTCGATCGGGCATCCGATGCCCCGTGCCAATACTTTTCCGACTAGTTTTGCGTGGCTATTATAGCCGCACGATTGGCTCTCCGTTACTTCCCATTCATCTGTCCCGACATCCGCAACTTCTCGACGATCTCGAATCTTTTCGCCGAGAGTCAGCACGACGACAACCAACGGGCGGATACCGTAACTTGAGATATCGTCGCTATCGCTCATTCCAAAACGTCAGTTCTTCCGGCAAACAAAGACCTTTAATGACTCGGACTTGCCATCCGCGTATTTGGCGGCAAAAATATTCAGCTGGTAATAAATGGACGCGCGTGCGCGCATATTGTTGTTGAAAACAGAGATTTGCTCGAAGGAGATTGTCCAAAAGACGCGGATAACTATGACAGATTCAGACGCCCCATCGCGATGGCGGAATATACAACGCGGAAGATTGCGCTCTGGTGAAGTTCCGACGTTCTGAACTTTTGAAACGACATTCATCGGATACAGAAGGCGAGATGGAGAAAAGAAATAGGAATCCATAAAAAGGGGGTTCGATGGTTGACTGAGCTCATAAAGAAATGTGTCGATTCGACGAGGCGATTTCAACTTTCGTCGTGAGCATCCGTATCGCGAATCCTTTGCAAACGTAACGCTACAAAATTCCGAAAGAATTTCGAAAATTAAGCTTAACTTCCATAAATTTTCGCATGCTGTTTCTTTATTCGAACTGATTCAGATATGTTAAACTCTTTTCAAGTTGTGTCATTATAGAATTGTCTAAATGCGTTCAATTATAGGTTTCAACTAACGATATTTGAAGGGAAAAAAAGAAGAGTAGATTTTATTTATATGTTCAGATCTTACAAATGTGCAGCTAGGACAAGAATGCATTATTTAAATTCAAATCCCATCCTTGTCCCATTAAGTTTACATCTCTCTTACCATCTCCTATTACAACATGTTATTGTACGCTGGACCAAAATGGAATAAGAAGAGAAATATGACTTGTATTCAAAATAGCTTTCACGGGAATAGAACGCTGCTTGTTATTTTTCCTGTCATTGCTATTTTTAGTAAACAGATGTATTACTTTATAAGAAACTCAGAAATTAATTTTTTATCACGCGTAATTCTATCTCATAATAGCATCTCTGTTATATAGCTGTATACTGTCTTTAAAATCAACTCTGTTGTTGACCCACACACATATACATGTAAATACCAATGGAAATTTCAAATATCAATTTAAAATAGCATAAAGTCAACAATACTAATGGATGTGAAAATATCGTGTATGCAACAATTTCAAACATGCTAAGCGAAATGTAGTTTCTGGATCAATATAAATGCACGTGTATACTTGATTTGTTGATAAATAATAATTCTCTCTATAAGACGTTGATGTAACACGATGAAGAGAGTATTTTTCTTTTTCCCATTCGCACACAATCTTAATGAAAATTTCAACATTCTACATTCTACATTCGTTACGCGACAGTTACGCGCATTTACGTTATTCCTAATTCTTTCAATATAAACAAAAAATATCGTGGCTTTATATGTAATTAACGGTCTTCCTTGGCAAAACGTGACGTATTAATGTACGCTTTATAATGACGTAAAACGTGGACAAAAGAATCGCGACGGAATGGAATACGGAGCTTATCCGAGGCAATAAGCCGGTGTTTGCGTAAAAAGGAGATACAAAACGGTACGAGATTAGCCAGCAAGCACTGCTCTCCCGAGAGACCCCATGCCGAAGGATAACAGGAAACGGCGCGGATTACGACGTGACCGTCAACGACGATGCCGAGAACGAGACGCACGCGCCACGGAATCGGGGTTGAAAGGCCTCGGACCACGCTCCGGGGAGACTCCAAAAGCGCCCCGCCAACAGCCACTTGGTGGAATTCGAGGCGCAATGTCGACAACGCGGAATTACACCGCGGGAGTCGGCTTAATTAGTGCTTCTCTGCCTCGCCGTGCATCGAGCTGTCGTGATATGCGCTACTAAACGCACTCGGAACATTGTTTACGATGCGCCTCACATCGCGAGAGCAAAGAGCGCGAGCTCCTTTCGCAGCATCCCGCGCGAATGAAATAGATATCCAGAGAACGTGTACAACGCGAACCTGACAAAGACAAGATAAAAAAGATCGCCGTATACGAAACTGTGTTCCATAAGTGTACATATAAATATACCTGACTCGACGTAAAGACAACTATTTTAAACTATTCGAGACTGCATAATATCATTGATCAATGCGCATTAATAAACAATATCACTTGAATATATTATATCATTAAATCTGACAAAACGTAATAAGATAATACGAAAACGTAAAATTGTGAAATAGAATAGTATTGAAAGATTGTGAAAAAGAATCGCGTAGAAATTAAGCTACATCGAATATAAATTAAATGTAGAAGAGTAGATTTTAATTACTGAGGCCTAAATTGACGGTCAGTTTGACACATTCACAATGGGTTTTCTTTTAAACGGCAAACGGCAGGATCTAGATCTTAGTGGTGTAAATTAGCGTTTTTTATTTCCGATAGAATTCACTCGGTTAGAAGAGAGGTGTAAAAGTTTTCGACGCTCGCGAAACTTTCGAACGTGCGACGGATTGGTATTGGCAAGTTCGTAGTGAAAGGGGTTCCCTCGCAGAGGATTAATCTCGCGTTGAGTCTGCGCGCACGGAATCCCGATAATCAAAAGCATTGATACGCTCACAACAAGCATCGTTATATAGTCGAGCCAGCAGACGATCAGCTGACATGGCTTGCTCCCGGCACAAATATCTGTGTTTACTCTAAACAACTCTATAGTGTATTATTCGTATATTATTTGACAAAGGAAAAAAATTTACAATGGAGCCGTTATCAAGGACAAGTAAAAAATTAAAGGAGAAAAAAATTTCGTTTTCGTTTTTAATGCGGTAGACTGAAGTACGTTCAAACGCGAGAAGTATCTATGTCGCATTGCTGAAAAAAGTTACAGATCATAAAGAAGTGAAATCCGTTGCATGCCGAATGTATCGAGATACGAGAAAACAGTCAAAAAACTTATTGTTCACGATTGGTTTTCGAATTACTCAGACGGATATTAAAGAGGCACACGTGACAAGAGGGAAAAACCGTCAACTTGGGCAAGAAGATATGTAACGTGTGGTGTGTGTACGTGTCGCGCGTAAAAAAAAAAATCTTTATTCACTTATCGGTCATCCGACCGACTTAAGCGTTACTTGTACTGTACAAGCGAATAATTCATACCTCAAGCGTCTTGATTAAACGTCGCGATGCGCCAAACTATTCGCGCAAATTACACGTTATCACGTCCCGCACATCTCCGCGAACTAGAACGCAGGATACGCGCGATTACGACAAGTCATCTCGCGGCAATCGTATCTCGCGTCGTGCTCCACTTTATTCATCCCTTCCGTCAGCGCAGCACGCGACACGTTTATCGCTGGCACGCGTCCTGGCGTTACCGACAGAGCAAAACTCGTTACTAGGTTAGAATCCGCTGAAAAGGGATGCTAGCGGGGGTGGTGAGCGATCGTCGCTTCTCCCCTCCTGTCCGGGTGCGCGCGCGACCCCTCTTCACCCTCGCGTCGTTTCTCTCGCAGTTTCCAGGATCTCCGGAAAACTTTGCTGGAAAGCGGCGGGGAGAGGCGGCGGCGCGGCGACGGCGGCAGTCGGGGGTTGGGATGGGGGTACGGCGATTATATACGGGGTAGGTAGACTTCGAGTAGGGGAAACGGTTCCTTCCGCGCGGCCGAGCCACCCCCTTATCCTACCCTACCCACCCTTTGTCTGTCTCTGTGTGTAAGCATGAACGCGGTAAATAAAAAAGTTTCATGTCACTCGCGAATTCGTCGGCGCCGGCAATGCGCAGGCACCAACATGGCCGCGCACTTCGCGAAACTTTGTCGAAACATCTACAGATTATCAAACAACAGCTAGATAGAGCGTTTACTCGAGGCGAGGCGGCGGGGATAGTTGGGAAGAAACTAATATTCTCGGTTAAAGAGAGAGAGCTGAATATTAAGCGCGTCCCTTTTGCTAATTGCGAAAGATTGTTTCTTTCGAAATGACCCTTTTAAAAAACAACAGCTATTAAACGCATACGAGTAATCTCTGATAACTATGCAATACCGTTCTAATGTATAATCTCTAATTACGTAATGTAATGAATAATTGATCGCATACTTAATTATCAATGAAGAATGAAGTTTACGTTCATCCGATTGTTGATGCGTAATTATGCAAACCATATAGAAATTAAAAGGCCGATTATATTTAACAGAGTAATCAGCGCATTAGACCATTTTTCATCCATTAACAATTTAAACAGAAATCTTGAGAGACAATAGCGCGAGCGCACGAAGCACGTGGCGGATGTTTGGAAAAGTGCCCTGTCCCAAGTCGAATGGAATTGAAAGCACGCGAGTTCCATCACGCCAAATGGAAAAACGAAAGTGGACGAAACGCTACATCCGTTCAACATAGATCGGCGAAGTGCATAGGATGGTTTCTTTCTGATTGTCGGAAGCTGTCTACTCGTGGCACGGTAGCCGTACCTGGTTGCCTGCCGCCTGCCCTCGTGGGAGTCAGCTAAGGGAAATCAATATCTCACTAGGGGTAGAGAACATGAGGAAGAGAGAGATGAAGCAACGAGAGTAGGAGCTGGCGAAGGTGGAGAAGGAAGAAGAGGAGGAGGAGGAGGAGGAGGAGGAGGAGGAGGAGGACGCATCGAAGAAGGAGAAGAGGAGACGCGGATTCGCGCGCGGTGGGAGGAGGGTGGCCGCGCGCTCGTCGACCTCGCTCGCTCGCTCGCTCGCTCGTGGCCGTAGTGTCACGCGTGAACTCGACCGCCGCGGTAGCACGCGTGAATCTGCGCGAGCGATTCTGACCATTCCACGCTGATTCTTAGCGGCCGCGTGCCGGTCACCGTGCGGAGTAGGCTTCCGTCGTTGGTAGCGCGTGGCCACGTGTGTCGTCGTCGTCCTCCCTTAGCGCGCGACAACCGCCACTACGCGCACGCTATGTACTCTTTTATGTACTCTTTCATGTACCCTATGTATACAAGACGAGAGTGAAACACGTTAGCCCGCGTGTCGCGCGAGCGTATATACCGTAGCCCCCGCGCGCTCGTTCCAAACCTGTCGGCCGCTTAGCGGGAACTGGAGACGAAAACCTTGCCTCCGCATCGCGTTGCCGCCGTCCTCCGGACTCTCGCTCCAAACTCTATCCCGCGCCTCTCATCCCCGCGCGCGCGAGACTCACCCCCAATTTTCTCCCTGGCCCTCTTTCTCGCTCGTCGCCACCGCCGCCGCCGTCGCCGCCGCCACCACCGCGCGTTCTCGCACACCGCGTTTCTCGACGAAACTTTCCCGGCGCGCGTCGGGACACGCCGATCCACCACTACCGCTTTACCATCGACACCACTACTATCGCCGCCACCACCACCACCAATATCGCCGTAGTTACTACCACTATTCAACCCCGGTCACGATCACCTTCGACGCTTCCACGTTTACCAGTAGCAATCCGACGATGTGTTGCCTACGGCGCGTCTCCGTCGAACTTCCCTCTTCTTTCCAGATTCAACCCCTCCCCCCCTCCCCCTTCTTCTTTTCCCTCCTTTCATTCCGATTCTCCGCTTCGCCCGCGCGTGCCACCCTTTCCTCCGCATATATCCTGCGCGCCGCGCGTTTCCTTCTCCGCTTCTCCTTCAAGTTTCGCCCAACTTTTTCCACCCAACCCCACTGCTCGGAGCCGACGACGATGCTACCGCGACATACGCTGTATATATATATATATATATATATATATATATATATATATATATATATCTCACGCGCACGGCTCCTTCCACCTTTCTACCATCTTCCTTCTATCTCTCTCTTTCTCTCTTGCCTGCTTCTTGTCTTGGGGATGCGCACTACGTACTAACGTACGCGGCTCGCGAACCATCCGCCAAGTCGCGAGGCAAACTTTGGAATAGCGCGATACTTTCGGATAATCGAAGAGAATGCAACTAGAAATTCGCACACTTTGTTTTTAATGAATCACATATATCTTGAATACTACACGCAATAAAGATACTTAATAAAACATATATTACGAATTATGTCTGAGTCTTGAAGACTTTGTAAAATTATTATTATTTTTAAATATTCGCTATATTATACTTTAGAATATATGAAACTCAATAAGAGAAAAAATGATTACTAACGATCCCTTGTAAATTTTAAAATAGCTACCCTGTAAAAAATTGTAGCCTTTTATTTTATTTAATACTTATTACATAAAATGTCAAATTCCGATGATTATATTTTAATCAAAAAGGACTCTTTACTGAAGAGTATTTTATGAATTCTTCTTTTAGATATATCCATAAAAGTTTTATGTGTTTAAAAAAAGAGAAGAAGAGATAGAAAGAGAAAAATTCTATATCACGTATTAGATAATCGGAATCAATCAAAATTGCTACAAAATTTACATAAACGCAATTCACGTCTGATCAAATAATACATTCTTTTCATTCTATCCTTTAAACTGAAAGTTTAAACATTCGATACAATTTATTATATGCAGTTTTTTTTATAAAGAGGTTTTACATTTACACAATTACCAATGTTAGAGTTAATTTTAATTTCGCATATATCTAAAACGAGACTTTTTGAAAGATTTGATTAAATTTTAGTGTTATTTATGCTTGAAACTTTTACTAAATAATTTAATGTAAATTAATATTGATCTCAGCAGTTATATAAGAACTTTATGCAAATTTCTGAGATACAGAAATACACAGCCGTATAATTCTACATGACGTTTATAATCGTTTTACTATATATATATATATATATATATATATATATATATATATACATATCATTAAAATCAATTAGTAAAACGGTTATAAATGTTATGTAAAATTACACGGCTGTGTATCTCAGAAATTTGCATAAAATTCTTGGTAATTAGTAATTGTGTAAATGTAAAACCTTTTTATAAAAAAAGCTACATATAATAAGCTGTATTGAATGTTTTATATATATATATATATATATATATATATATATATATATGTTCTTTTTTTTTTAATTTTAAAATTGAACGTGAATTGCGTCAAAGATAAATAAATTAAATTGTTAATTACAGATACAGCTTTGCTACGAGATACAACATTATTATAAAGCAATTGTGACGATCTTGAGTATTCTTCAGGAAATATTGTCGATTACGCGAGATGGAATATTAGAATGCCACAACGCAAAACATACATATTCATCTGTAACTATGTAAATCCAAACATGAGATATAATTGAATTGCAACTTTAGTATTAATCGAAAGAGATATCGAGCTCTGGCCCACAAAGTCGACATCAATGAACGGAATTTTCCCGTATAAATCATAATGCGACAAACTTCACGAATTTAACCGTCTGTGTCACGGACAGGGAAGGGAGCAGGGGGTGAACCGGGCGAGGTGCACGCTTTAAGCAGCGGCACGCTTCAACAAGGATGAGAGAGAGGGTAGAACACCGGGGTGGGCGAGCGCCGGACGTCGCGACGCCTGCGTCAATCTGCGATTCATTGCCCTGGCAACGGCCGACGCTTACCGCTATTCTCCCTATAGGGTGTCCTATTTTTAACGCGCAATCCTTTAAACAGTAGAATTCTCTCAAAAGAATAATAATGATTTCAAAATTAAGATATTAATTGCTTCTATAAATTATAAAATATTTAAAATTACATGTACACTCGTGCAAGCGTAGAATTATTATAATTTAAATTATATATAATTTTATGAAAATAAAACAAATACTTTACAAGCATAATTATATAATAACATCATGTTTCATCTTTGTGAAACGATTTTTTAATAGAATCCTGGAGATTTAACATTTAATTAGGAAGACATTTAATGTTTAACGTTTGAAAATTATGAATAAAAATGGTCGATTCAATTTTCATTAAAAAAAAAGCGATAAAAATTTTACTTCTGAGAAAAGACAACCCTGATACTTGATGTAATACTGGACATGTATACACCTTATATATCTTTACTCGCCGACTCGCTCCTTCTCAATCACTGTTTCATTTATTTCTTTCACCACTCGGAAATCTTCCTTTCCTTCTCACCGATATCTCTTTTCCTTTTCTTCCTTCCTTCTTCCCTCTCTACTTGCCCTTTTTCCTCTGATACGATTACATCGCAGAAATGGTATAGCTTCAAGCAAATCGACAATGTAAGAAATGGATTTTGTCATTTCCTCCATCACCGGGTTTTCTAATTCAAGCAATTGTCATAAGTACTTCACAATCGGAACGACAATATTTGGTCCGTATTATTATACAAGAATCGGAAATAGTTATTTAAATTATGACAAAAAATTATTATATTATTTTAGATAAATTATCACATTAACGTAGCTTTAATAAATATTTGTCATTTATATGATACATAAATAGCACAATATATAAATAATGTTTTAAAAAATTTTCTTATTGCTTTTCTCGCTATTATATAAGTGCTCGCTATTATATAACATTACGTTCTAATTCAAAATTAATTACATCCTGTCAATCTGACTCGTTGCAACTACATACACCTAATTAAATCACTAAGTTTATAGATTAAGATCTAAGATCTAACTTATAAAAGCATTGACCTAATGCCCCAGTCTATTAGCGAAATGTGACAGCGTACTAAAATTGATTTTGTAAGAAATGGGAGGAAAACTTCTTTTCAGAGAGAAAAAATCTTCTTTTTAAGATTTAAATAAAATTTTAAAATGCATTTGTGACATTTTTTTCTTTAATTAAAATTGTTATATGAAATAATTAAATTTTTTTTCTCTCTTGTATCATTTTTAGTTATATTTACTAAAACGATATATTTTTGAATAAATGGCCAATGAAAACTTTATGCATTGACATTATTGGCCGAATACCAATTATTTATAAAAGATATTAATATTTGTCATAAAATACTGATTATTTATTAAAAACCATGTATTAAAAATTAATAAAAATACTGACTTTATAAAAATAAATCATTTTGCATACATTTTAATTCTGTCTTCATATATTTTTACATTTTATAGATATACTATTGATAAAAAAATATGTAACGTAAGCATTTATCATATTATTTATAAAAATTATTTGTAAAAATACTTTCGCTTCAATTTCCTTCAAGTTACATCTGGTCTAACTACTGCACCCCGTTATCGATAAAGAAAACTGGTTCCCCCTAGTCGTAGATAAAGTTTTCAGTGTCATAATAAAGTTTTGATCCCTCCTCCCCCTCCCCCTCTCCCCTAAATGGTACGTATATCCGTAATAAATTGTTCTTGCAAACTTTCTGAAAGGCGAGCTACATAAATAGTCACACGGAGGGATTTCACTTCGCACCCGCGCGCGGAATTCTCGTCTTTCCCTCATCTTTCGCCGACGTTCACATTCACCCCTACTATAGACCTTGCTATACTACTTTTAAAGATGCTTTTCATTGCGCTCCCGCATCGCACAGAATCCGATCGATGCAGCTATCTCGCTCGCACGGCCACCAAAAAGTCAACCCCCTCTTCCGTATTTTCTCCTTCACAAACGGGACCTTCTAGTGGACCATCATCCTCCCACCACCTATCCTTCCTGTTACGAAAATCTTTTTATCCTGCTCTTTCTTAACTTCTTATTCTACGATAACGCCAACACCTTTACATTCTACACGAGCAACATCGTTTCGAACTTTGTCTCACTCTCTATCCACCACGAAGAAACTCACAAAGCTATAACCTTTCCTTTATGAAAACCCAAACTATCCTTTTTCTTCTAGTACAATATACATTGTCTCTCCTTGAACAATCCTTACTTTATCGCTTTTATCACGATCCGTCCGATCAATTAAGTTTCTTCTAAATAAGTTATTTGCTTCTAAATACATTATTAATCTACATTAAATTGAACAGCCTTTAATCCATTTCTTAAAAAAGGCATGTTAAAGCATGTTAAGTCGATACTCGAACATATCAAAATTATTATTGTCGGTTTCATCAAACAGCCATTGTGCTGATTGATTCTCACTGCACTTATCTCATGAGCGGCTGTCATTGCGAAGATCGTTTTTAATTGTGTTGTAATAAAGAATTAATAATATAATAGTATATTAATTTTTGCTCCTTCTATTTAAAACGATAAATAGTGCGCGCGCAGTCTGTGTCTGCAGTGTCTAATAAAATTAAAAAATGAAAAATAAATGTACTAACTTTATGTTCACGCACAACATATTCTCTTTTAAAGTACAACATATATGTACAAGAAGCAATTGAATATTATGACAGTCGTCAAAAGTTCTTGTTCTAGGTTAATTATATAGTGTATTTATATAGTATATAATTTATATAGGTTAATTTATATAGTATTTAAAGATAAAATTCCAATTAACAATTAACAATTTTGTATCACTTACGAATATTTATAGCAGCATAACATTTGGCATGTTTAAATAATTATCACAATTCTCAACGACAAATCTCAAAAAAAAAAATTAAAGAAAAAATAAAAAAATAAAATAAAATAAATAAAAAATCTTCCAACTAATGAATTAAAATAAAAAAAAATTTGTCACTCACCGATCCGATGCGCAACAGCGGATTAAATCTGCAAGCGTAGCTACGATGATTCTGTAACATACAAACAGATGCAAATTATAGCGGCGCTCTAAATGATAGATATTTTAAAAGTATTTACATATATCGAATCTACTTGTTTTTCAATTAGATATTAATTAAAATAATTATATAATTTTCAAAAAGAATCTTTAAAGAAATAAATTCATATCAAATTTTAAATTGTTTTTCTTTCCGAAACTATAAATTATCGAAATTCAATGCTCCAAATAAATGAGAACACAAATAATTTTATGTTGACAAAAAATTTACCGTAAGGTTGCTCCGCCGATGCCCGATGCCTCTCCTAGGCCTCCTCCTCCTCTCAAGGGTCGTCGGATGTCCTCGTAGCACAGGACACTCGCGAAAAACACTCGCAAATTATTATAATCGCGCGTGGACTAATTTTAAATAAAGTCTTTTAGTCCGATCACTTGTACGGCACTCCCGAAGCAAACGCGCGACGAACTGGCTGCAATTCGTTCATTCACATTGAATTGGCGGCGGAAAAATTATGGTCGGTTAAAAACCAAACCATTTGCCACATAAGAGCCATTAAACGACTCGTGACTATACTATGTTAATACATTATTAATAATAGTAACGTAGTTACCTAACGTTAATATTAATGTTATTAATAATGCAACGGTGCAACGGGTACTGTTAGCTTCTTCGTCTTTGGGATTCCATTGGAGAGGCCAACGGAACCCCTCGGAATACTGAGCCCCTCTGCCACGTCAAGGCCGTACCCATTGGAGGGGTTAATGTTTACAAAAAGTTGTGAATTTCAAAGAAATAAGTTACGCAAAATATGTATGTATCTCGGTAAAAAGTCATTATTTTGATACACTCACAAATCGTTAATCATCTCAGTTAATATGCATTTATTATTACATTATTATTGCATACTATTTCATAAGAAATAGCGATACATTTAGTATCACTTAACATTAAAGAAATGCGAAGAAATTCGGAGCGACGTGGACTGCGACCTGTCCGTACGAACGCCGGTGGGTGAATGGTAGCGCGTGAACCATTCGTAAACACGACACGCGCTACACAATGGAATACGCTACGCAGCGCGTAAACGTTTCTCAAGGTTGTGCCACCAACGATCTGACTACGACAAAATATTAAATAATATTATAAATAATACCTAACTTACACGAAACACTATAACATCTTTTAATAATTGAACATTAAATAATGTATGTATATAATTTGCTATCGAAAGAATTATCGCCAACGGAACCTCTCGCAATACTAAGCCCTCTATGTCAAGACGGTACCCAGGGGTTAATATTTACAAAAAATTGTGAATTTCAAAAAAATAAGTCGCGCGAAATACACACACGTGTGTGTGTATTATTTATATGTATGTATTTTGCGGATATATGTATGTATTTTATATTATTTATATGTATGTATTTTGCGCGACTTATTTTTTTGAAATTCATGATTAGTCATATATGCATACATACATATATATATGTGTGTGTGTGTGTGTGTGTGTGTGTGTGTGTGTGTGTGTGTGTGTGTGTGTGTGTGTGTGTGTGTGTGTTACAAATTTTTAATCCGATTAATAAGTAGTTATTAGGCATTAATAAGTAGTTATTAGGCATAAGATAGAACAATATTGGTATAATTCAACATCGAAGAAATCCTAAGAAATGCGAAGCAGTGTGTTTTGCTCCTGTCCATATGAATGTCAATGACCGAATGGTAGCGCGTGGAGTATGCGTAAACACGTGACGTACCAGACACGGAAACTCAAGGTTACAACAATAGTCTGGCTATGACGAAATTCAACACATATTACAAATCAAATTTAATTTCCACGAAGCATTATAGCATCTTTTAATAATGAAACATTAAATAATATAATCGTTAATCGTTATATTTTATCTTCTAAATCTCTGTTATCATACATTTGCTCTTTCATTTAGAATGTGTTTGTTTGAACGCTCATGTAAGCATTGTTTTATTTTTCTTTGATGTATAATAAATTGAATAATAAAAATAAAATAATGCTTATAGCGCATGAGCGTCCAAAACGAACACATTCTTAATAGACTCGGTACAATTTATTTGACATATATTTTATATAGTTTATCTATTACAATAAACGATTGATACAATATATTAATTATACGCATTACAAAATGCAAATTACGTTTAAATTAGTGACAATTTCAAAACAGATCAAATAGATCAAATTAAATCATTAAAAATAGTCCCACGAAATACGCAACCTTTTCGTCTTAAAGCAATATCCGTATCATTTACAAAAATAAATTATCACTATGCTTCCAAAAATAAGCATTCATTAATAAATACAATTTAGTTCCGCCGCCCGGAATACTCAAATGAAACACGTTGTCTTTCGATACGTACATACATATAAATTCGACAAATTCATAAAACGCTTATAAACGTTTATTATAACATGCATCGGTGTGTGAACGTTATTTAAAATTCGTCGCGACTTCGTTTCGAAAAGAAAATATAAAGATACGCGAAGCGATAATACTACGTATCTGCCCGCGCGAGCGTCGGTGTTTGAATGATAACGCGCTACGTCCGCGTATACTCGTCGATTGTAAACAAGGCTGCGCGCTATTGTATCGTTATCTCAAATACATACATATAAAGGTTTCAATGCTATAATAAAATTAAATATAAGATACATATATATCTTTCTGTAAGACTTTGCATACAACGGAAAGAATATCAGGAACAGAATAAATACATATTAAATTTTGGAAATGAAAATCCGGAATAATGTTAATTAATATATGAGCATATAGTAATATAACATATATAATAATAATTATATAATTATATATATATATATATATATATACATATATAATAATTATATGGGATTTTAGTGGCGATTATATAATATGTGATGTAAATATTTTATATAAAAATATATAATATTAAAAAATGAATGCGAAGCGCGCGTTTTGTACTGTTTTAGTTTGTTTAAACTTGATATAAGTTTATAATTTTGTTTCGCATTTCTTTAAAATTAATACTTTATTTGTAGAATTTGTATATAATTGACAGCACCGTTTAACAATACTTAATATTGTTTGTAAAAAATGTTTTTTAATTTTTGCCATTGACAGCAAAAATAGATTATCTTTTATGTATCCCCTTGGTAAGAATCCAATCAAATCGACGATACGAATAAATCGTGTATTTTGATTTGCAAATTGGTTAAAAGCCGCGATCGATACTAATAAATCTGACAAAACACCTGGTACGCGAAAAGACAGATATACTTTCGTGTATCTAATTCATAGGAACCGTTTATTCATTTCCGACTCGAGAGGCTTTGTGCCTCTTTTACCGTGAAAAGTTTCGCATGCAAGTCAAACTTTCCACTGGCAATTACTCGAGCATTTGAACCAAACGGATAATTATAAGACTTCTTGAGTTCCACTTAACGTGTGTGAACTTACAAAAAGAAGAAAACGATCCTATCACAATTATCATCCTATCACAATTATGCCAATGCGGAATTATATTGCAGCTTACATTAAAAATAACTTGAAATATTGTACAATTAATTAATGAAATTTTTTTATACGTTAGAAAACTTGGCACAAATTTTGTCTTTAGATAATAAAAATTAAAACACATTACTTTTTAGGGGAGGAAAGAAGGTAATCGATATCATATTTGATTTTCAATTTATTAAAAGAAACTTGAGTTCTAATTTTGAATTACCAGAAGTTGCAAGTTCGTTAAAAATAACGACACAGTTGGCGACATAATCTTGATGTGTGTAATATTTCTAACGTAATTAATATTAATACTATATTATTAATATAATAATAATGTAGTATTAATATTAATTACGTTAGAAATATTAATTATCACAATTTATTACGTAATTAAATATTTTTAATAGATTTAATTTTCTTAAACATTTAAAAAATTGACATACTTATGTTATCAGAAAAAAATAATGTTATTTATAATAAGGTATTAATATAATTTATATTATAATTAATATATTACAAAGCAAAAAAGTAAAAATTATAAAAATAAGAAAATAAAAAGAAATTTAACATATATATAAATAAAATAATTTATTTGTAATATAATTTAATAATTTATTTTTAAAATTAATTATCTTCTAACGGAAAATTTAAATTATATTATATATTATATATAATTTAAATTATACAATATAGATTTTATATCTGCATTTTCAATTTTTTTTAATTTGAATCATAAATCATTAATTTATATTTTACATGTAATACCTTATTCTAAATAATTCATAATAGTTCAATCAATCTTATTTTATATTATTAATTATAATTATAATTATAATTTTAATTTTAATTTTAATTTTAATTTTTTATATTATTAATTCTAATATTATTCATTAAAATAAGCTTTCTTTTACAATATTTAAAAAATATCGATTAAAAAAAATTATTCTTAAATCTTAATTAAAAACTTATATTTGATCCTGTTGCTCCTGTCCAAGAAGCAATTTTTCAATAAAACAATTAAAATATTTTCGATAAATAATTTTTTTGTATCTATTCTATATTATACTGTGATTCATCCTGTATTGCGAATAAATCGAGACTTTGTCTTTCTAAAAGCAGCACCACGAAAGCAACTGCGAGAGAATCAGAGGAGCATAAACATTAGAAGCCTGTTCAAGTTACCCTGTTACATTTATCCCATTGCTTTTACATACACACACACACACACACACACACACACACACACACACACACACTCTCTCTCTCTCTCTCTCTCTCTCTCTCTCTCTCTCTCTCATCCTTCCCTCACATCCCACGTCCCACATCCCATCGATTTGATTTTCTCTCATTGCGTCAACTCAGGATTATGTATGCCTCGACTCTGGAAATTCTGGGATGCAGGGGAATGGCGAAGCAATGTCGATAAGAATGGCTCGTTTCGCAATATTCGCCGCGCAAACGCACGCTTCTCGAGGGTGCGAAATTGCGCGGTGAAATTCAAGCTATACTCTCTTTAGTCACTCGAAACTTTAATCGCTCGAAGTACCCAACATGTTGTTACCAAGGCAATGGAAAATTTATTTGAAAAATAGTGGAAATGAACGCAACATTATAATAGGCATAATAGATGCTAATTGTAGGATCTCGACATACCTGATGATAATTACGCACTCTACAATTGCATCTCTCGCGGTACTTTGGTGCTCGAGAAAATAATGACGAAATATTCGAGGAATTTCAATCAATATCGTGCGCGAATTACCGGATGTTTAAATCACGATATTGATACAATAACAACTACATATACAACGTTATGACAAATATGATAATTCGAGGGAAACTCATGGTGATTCTAATCATCTTTAGATAGAAATATTCGCGAAACATACGTGTATAAACTGGAATTCGTAATTCGTTCCAACATATTTCGTAATTGTGTACGAAGTATTCGAAGTCTTCGATGATTATCAAAATATTTCTCGAAACATTGAAACTGTAAAAAACGAATCGAGTAGAGAAATTATTAAATGTTCGATTTATGTCCATTTCTACCAATGCATATTAACTTTAATTTTAATTTAACTTACTTTTAATCTTTTTTTAGTTGTAAAAATCAGAAAAAAGTAAACAATTTAAACTGAGATGAAAATATATATTGATGGAAATAATTATTAATTACGTAAAGTTCTCTTTAGACGGTTTTACGTAATCATGTAAAAATAAACATACCGAAAAAGAATGAGCGATCGCACATCAATCACAAGAAAATGTTTTATTAATTTTTTTGTTTTATTAATTATTATTTCTTAGATTCTGTCTGATCGATTCATTCACATTCATATTTCGTACGATTTGACAAATTTACATTTAGAATTTAAGAAGATTCAAGCATTTGATCGGATATAAGAGATACGCTTATAATAATAAATAAACTCATTATATAATATTATATTATTTATATGTAAACTATTTATATCTAAAAAAAATATACCAATCAGACGTGAAAGCTCACTAAGCGCTGAATGAGCAGATTGTGTTTCCGAATGTATCTATTGTCACACCATGGAGATTGAAAATGACAAATTGAAAATTAGATTTTGCTCAATAAATTAATCTTAATGTTAATTCTTTTTGTTTTGATTGGTCGAAATTTAATTTTCAGTTTGCAGTCCTTAATCCCCAATTTATATATCTGATGCAAGCTTAACGATTCCAAGTCGCGCGCCACGCTGCGCGCGCGCGTTTATTTCTTCACAAATAGCGCGATAGCAGTGCATCGAATGCGTGTATCCGTCGGAGTGTTAATATCGAGATATGCAAAGGAGTACTGTTGTTTATTGATGGTAGACGCTTCACGGTCCGGAATTATTACCTTCCACGCTGTCGCGAGACATTTCTTATCAGGATGTCATACCAGTTGTACAGGAACACAACGTTAGGAAATACGCTGCAGGAAACTCTCGACGAGTTGATGCAAGTGAGTGCAACGATACAATGACATAGGTTAGATTTGGCACTTTCCTCAGATTTATATATACACAGAAAAAAATTCGTTTCGAATGAATGACAACGCAGTTTACTATGTTTATCGTTTATCGTACACGTTCTATATTTCATGAAATTCAGTAAACTCAAAGGGGTAAATAAGGATAATATATTCTAATACATATTTGTGAAATTGAAACTGAACTTTTGTCAGATAAATAAAAAATTACAATGTGTCTTTATAGTAGTTTATTAAAAACTGTCTTTCATGATTTGTGTATTATATTTGGCTTCCCTAATAATGATAATATATGTTTCAGTATGGACAAATAACGCCACAGCTTGCAATAAAAGTATTGCTACAATTTGATAAAGCTATTAATCAAGCTTTAGCAACAAGAGTTAAATCAAGACTTACATTTAAGGTAAATCTTTTTAATATTTGAGTGATAATATTTAACTAATCTTCTTTGCTTAATTAAGTTACATTTAGAAAGAAATTAATTTTAATGGATTGACTTATTATAGGCTGGCAAATTAAACACATATAGATTTTGTGATAATGTGTGGACTTTTATGTTGAATGATGTTGAATTCCGTGAAGTTCAAGAGGTTGCGATAGTAGATAAAGTAAAAATTGTTGCTTGCGATGGAAAAAGTATGTATAATCCTACAATCTAATCCATGATGTATTAAATATTTAAGTTAAGTAAGTAAGTAAGGCCTAAGTGATTTAATAAGCTTAGAATTCAGTATTTTTTTATTATATTATGTTTATTAACTTTATTATCTTTTTTACATATATTTTTATAATATAAAAATTCTTTTTAGCATTGGATGCAGATGGAGCAGCGAAACGATAACGAATTTAGCATTTTATACATGCAAAGAATCTTTCCTGTATTGTCAAAAGATAATTTTAAAAAATAAGTTTTTGTGATAAGTAACAAGGCAAATAAGAAAAATAATGTATAAGATAAAAATAGGTATAAACTTTTTCCCTATAAATGACTACCGGCAGCTAATATCAAATTTAAAAAAATATAATTTTTATAACGGCATTAAATCAATCAGCACTTTCACTTATATAATTTTTTTAAGTATACAAAAAATTTAACATCAACATATTTTAATTAATGTTGTGAAGAATATGTTATTAAATTTCTGTAAATTCTGTAATACAAATTCAAAAAGGGCATTATTATTATTATATGACAAGCTAGATAAGATTATTTTGTAATTTCACATGAAGAAAATGAAAATGTATGATTACTTACAATAATTTATTAATAAGCAAATACATTAAGTTCATTATAAGAAGTAATGTACCTATACTTGTTATTGTAAGTATTGTGCTTTCTCTGATATTTTTGTTATGTGGCACGGAATTCAATAAATAAAGTACAAGTATATTTAAGATATATTGACCGTCCAGAAAGAAGCAAGGCACAACATTAATGATTGCCAACCCTGCTGAAAATACCGTGATGTATTTGCAAAGTAACGCCAATGATTCAGGTAATTTGGGATATAGGAAAGAATATTTTGGCACCCAATCCGATACATCGACAGTCCTATAAATATCTGCTGGATGACCAAAAAATAACACATCTTTACCTATCTTCCTCTTTATTTGGATAATCTGTAATTTTTAATTATTTTAATACTTGATTTTGGAAACTTTATTTGCTATAAATAATTTATATTTTCTTTTTCTACTTACCTTTGTCACATTATCTAAAGAAGGTTTCATACAATGAGTATCCTGAGATAAACATTCGTGACTAGTTTGACAGTAATTTTGTGATTGATTGAGCATTGCTCTTACTGGAAGGCAAGAGTGCGGAGGCAAATGAAGAGGGGCTGTTTGCGGTCCTTCTATGTATTCGAAACATTGATTGCCACTCATTTCACTATCGGTTGTACAACAATTTACAGCACCGTTCGTTTTCTGCTTAGCTGGTACTGATTCATCATAGTCCTAAAAAAATAACAAAGATATAGACGATAAATATCTAATATACACTGCTGGTATTGAAAATATATGTTTGTCGTATGTACTATAGATTTTTAATATAAACAGATTAAGTAATAAAACCATGATATAATCTTTACTTGGATAAAAGATTGCTTAACACAATAGCCAGGAGCGGAATGTTGCATTGTTTGCAATATACAATCGTACCAATCCTCACTATGTTTTACAGGACAGTTATTTAATTTGTATATCACATCATGTTCCAAAAGACCACTTGGCCCTAACATAGGTGAATTCTAGAACAAAAAAATAAAAGTATGATATAACTGGATAAAAATATATTTTAATATATCTCAACAATCTTTTTCTTCACTTGTTACTCACAGGTAGAATAGTCTTCACATAAATCCCGGAACCTATATTATAAAGTGGTGCCCATAGCCATGTAGAAAACACAAGAATTGCCGCAGCTATTGTAGCAAGGATAATATTATGCCAAATTCCTGCGCATGCAATACGTAATTGATTTCTTAATGGTAATGCAGTTAATTGTTCATTGCTTATATGTACATAAGCTATTGGAATTGTAAAAACAATTAATATTCCTAAACCAAACAATTGTACATCTTCTCTCGCTGCAGCAAAGGCATGTCCTAACTCATGAACTATACTACATATTGCCAGCGTTGCTGCATAATAACCAATTTCATTGAAAGGAACATCCACGCCTGGTAACTAAAACAAAGATATAAAAGTAAAATACAAGTAGATTAAAGATATAAAAAGATATATCCAAGATTAAATAATTATATATCTGAATAATTTTAATGTATTATATAAAATATATAAAATATATAAAACTAATCTGGAATAAATCAGTTTTTTACTTTCAAAAAATCTCATATATACTAAAATCTCATATATATATATATATATATATATATGTGTATATAAAGATTATTGAAAAATAGGGCTCGAATATATTTTTATTTTTGTAATCTACCATGGGCTCTAATATGACTCCTGAACTGGTATCACTTGAGGATCCAGCTAGCCACATGTTAAATGTCATCTTTAAAATAATGATAACAGCTATTGGAAAAAGTATAACGGTTATAATGATGCCAGCGTTAAACCAGGCAGTCCAAAATCTAGAGCGATCCATTCCCCATTTTATTATCTTGCGATTGAAAGCTGTAGTAAACCATTTCACTCTCAGTATCTGAATCTCTAAACCAGTGTTTTCCAGGAAATAAAGATATGGAAAATGTGAGCAGGACTGAAACAAATTAAACAGTATCCTTATTTACATATACATTTTGTAATAAATTCATATTATAAAATTGTTTTCATGAGCGACAGGAATTTTGACAGAAAATATGGATGGCAGTGACAAGCAATAATATCTCGAGCACAAAAAACTTTTGCACATTTCATCATAAACATTATTTCATTCAAACTTTTGTACTAAACATTCAAGTATAAAGCAACAGTAAAATTGTCACAATACCGATATAATTTACCTTAAAAAGCGTATCAAAAAAGAATAACGAGCAATGTATCAGGGCTATTGCAATTAACACGCTTAAAGCATCCATTCTGCAATTTATTTTAACTTGGGCTTCGCGGATGCCGGTTTTTCTTATAACTACATCGTTGTGTGTGTTTCAGTAAATATTATTGAAAAAGTCATGCACATGAGAGGCATCGGATGGCCACTTCTCTCTACCATAACTTTTCACATAGGGAATTTCGCGTAGCGCAGATGCACATGAACAGAAATAGCGGAGCGGAGGCGGATGTCTTGACATATCCTAATGTCTTTCCGCGTTTACTGGCTGGAGTAGCTGTCACTTTCACGGTGTTTATTACTAATCGTGTGTAAAATTTAAATTTACTTTTCGCATATATCTGTGATCGCACGTCATATCATACGCGATATTATACAATATTTTCACGTGTATAACAGCGTGATACATGTGTGTATAACATGTCAGATCTTGTAGAGAATCAAATTCAATCGTTGCTTGCCGGACAAGCGTTGGAAAACGATGACATATGTAATATGCATACTCTCACGAGCGATTTGACAGGTAAGTCAAACGCGTTTTCGCAACAATCGTTATCTAACATTTCACTCGAATCGTCTTTTTTTCCTCGCAGAGAGAAAGATTTTTATATAAACGATGTCGATGTATGTTGCAGATGAGAAATCAGGTCAACTAGCAACACACATTCCGATCTGCCTGAAGACAGTGACGTACATAGTCGCCGCTGTTGTTATAAATGACCAAGGTGAGGTGTTGATGATACAAGAGGCGAAAGCTTCTTGTAATGGAAAATGGTACCTGCCGGCCGGTAGAGTGGAAAAGAACGAGAATCTCGTGAGCGCGGTCAAGAGGGAAGTCCTAGAGGAAACGGGTCTAGTAATCGCGCCAACGACTCTCATACTGGTAGAATGCGCAAACGGCACATGGTTTCGCTTTGTTTTCACTGGGGACATAGTCGGTGGTACATTGAAGACGCCTGATCAGGCAAACGATGAATCACTGCAAGCATGTTGGGTACGAAACATAAATGATTTACCTTTAAGGTCTAATGATATTATTTATCTTCTGGCTAGAGGCAAAAGTTATATGTCAAATAAGAATGTTTCTCAACATCCTCACTTAATGCCTGTGACCAAGTCGCATGCCAAACTGTCACTGAGATTAGTAGTCACATCTAAGAAAAAGGCAACGTAAGTATCAGGCAGTATGCAATATCTGGTAGAATTATAACATTGAATTCTATAATTATGATATATATGTATATGTATGTTTAAGTATAATAAATTTTTTTAATAGGAACAGATTACATGTACTTATATCTGATACTGAACAACATAATCCACCAATTTGTGAACTTAATCCAAATCGTAGTTTATTGTCTAGTCTGCATAGTTTTATGACAGTGAGTATATTAAAAAAATATTTTTTATTTATATAAATATTAGTTATAGATATCAAATAACATATTGGATATATTTTGCAAAGAAATTAATTCTATGAGAAAAAAATATATTTTTGTTATAGAGAATCGATTCATATAAAATATTTTATAATAAATAATTTCATGCAATCGGGAAAAGAATAATTCTATATAAAAAAGTAAATCGAATAAAATTTTTGTTTATTTAAAGTTTCATTTTCGATAAAATCGAATTTAAAAATTCGTTAGGTACATGAAAGTTATCATGTATAAAAATTATTTTTTGAGGAAAAAATAAATACATTTGTTAGATATTTTTAAAAATTTAACGATTTGAAAAAAAGTTTTATTACAAACATATTCACGTATTTATCGATTTCTTTAGGAAATATTTGGAGACGATGTAGCACAACACAAACCACATGGTTTATTGTCTATAGAATTTAGTGGTGGACAAGGAGGAGATGGTCTGTGTCTAACATTATTAGTATCCTTTAAATTGCCATTGGAAGATGTACCTATAATTGGGAAATACATTTGGCATGAACTTTCTGAAAACGTGGCAGAAACTCTTGCAGCTCGTCTGCCACGGAACATGACCGTCCCTTTAAAAGTTGTACGTTAATACATGAATATTTTATTAAACAATTGTTACGAAAAAGTGAACGGTATACAAGAGAGCTCAAAGAATTTTTTTTACAAAAATAATTTATAACGTAGTTACCCTAGTCTACACCAATGATTCTATGACATATTAATACATTCCATATTTTTATTTAATATAAATAAACTATAATAATTAAATATATGACAAGAAACTAAAATATTAATCTTATAGTAAGTATCACATTGGGATCAAATTCTTCTTTGTGAAAGCTTAATCCATTCCCAGTATAAATTATAATGCATTAAACGATCTAATATATAATAAAAATATATCTTATATAGTATAATATACTTATTTGAAACTCAAATTTAATAAATATATAATTTAAACTACATTGTATATATGTATAATTATAACTATGTAAAAAATTAAAGGCGAAGATCATTAGTTTATTTAAAAATTTATTATTAAATATTACTACATAAAAAATGTTTAGAAATGTTAGATTTGAAATTTTACTCGTATACGCGATCAAAAAAGTTACATAGTTTTTAATTGAATTTTCCTATATAAATGATATTATTCAGTAATGTCTGTTATATTAAATGATATAGAAAATTAAAAATAGAGATAATTTATTGAAATAAAGTTTCTAACAATAAGAAATAAATAAAAGTAGGAATAACAAAAGTTTTAACGAGAAAATTTATCACTTATTAGATACCAAATTGCACATATGAGCTCAAAGTAAAGTCCAAATTATATATTTTTATTATTTTTATACACGTTGTGCATTGTATACTCAAAATATTAATAATATGTAGAATAATTTACTTATTTAATTCAAGGGATATTCAAGTCTGATATTATTAATAATACCTGTATGAAAAATAACTAAACAAGAAATATTGAATATGTTATTTATATAAATAAACGGTGGATTTTTTATGAAAGTATTATTTCTACTATCCTTTCCCATCTCGATAACTCAAAGCATCACAGATTATTTATAATCAAATACCACTTGATCTTAAATAAGTTTACATAAAAATATTTTTTAATGTTATTATATAATAATGTAATTTAAGACTCAGGAAGATCATCATCTAACTGCATAAAAAGATTTTTGGTGCTTTTGTCAATAAAAAGAGACTGTCTATTTGCAAATATAGCATTGAAAAAATACCAAGGACTCAATGTTTTTAAAATTCCTTAATGTTCAGGATATCATATATAACTTATTACAAATTAATATCTATTAGTTAAATCATTGAAAAATCTTTACTTACTCTTAACTATATATAAACTATATATAATAATATACATTATTTAAAATAAGATATTAAAAAAAAATCTAAACTAATTTTACTTTAAAAAAGTTACATATAATTTCTTATAATAATAATTATAATTAATAATTATATTTTCTAATAATTACAATAATATTATAAGATCATGCTTTCATTAAGGCATCATCAAGAATTTTGTTCCATTTTTTTGTCTTGCAACAATATTAACTTGTAATAAATTATATGACTTATCCTGCATAATAATAATCATATATATACCTTCAACTAGAAGTAGATGTTAATCTTCCCATAGTACTTACAGTATCTTCTGTACTTTCATTCTTTATAGGAACCACATTACTAGTATTATGCATTAATTTAATGTCATCATTGAGCGTTAAAGACACATTGTCTAAATAATTCGAAGAAGCGGTAGAATTAACATCTGTACCAATTTGCAGGGTATGTTTTTGATTATTTTCACAGTCAGTCGTGTTTGCATTTGTATTTACAGGATGTTTCTTCATATGAGTCGTCAGATTACCGCTGTGATAGAACTCTTTCCCACAAATTTTACATTGAAATGGTTTGATTCCGGAATGTATCCTTTCATGTATCGATAAGTTACCACTATGTCTAAATTCCTTACCACATACACTACATTTATAGGGCTTCACGCCTGAGTGAGTCCTTAGGTGAGTAGAAAGATTCCCACTGTGGCTAAACATTTTTCCACATATCTGACAACCATACGGCCGCTCGCCAGAATGTGTTCTCATGTGAATAGCCAAGTTTCCACTGTGTGTAAAACACTTTTCGCACTGATTGCATTTGTATGGTCTCTCCCCGTTATGCGTTCTCATATGTATAAATAAATTACTTTTGTGTCCAAATTCTTTGAAACAAATCTCACATTGGCATTTTAATTTTTTTCCCATGCTGGACTCTGTAGAACTCTTTGATGGTCTCCCAAGACGATTGTTTTTCACGGCAGTTAGCGATTGTGCTGTCAACGTTTGATTGATATCTCCTACATTTTGCAAATCTTGTGATAACTGCGTTTGCTTGTTCTCTTGCATTATGACAACATTGCTTGTACTCTGATTACACTGATTATTTGTCTGCATTTGATTGTTGCAATCTTCCTGATCAACTGGATAAAATATGCCATTTTGTACATAATTTTGTACATCCTTCACATATGACAAACTTCCAGTTTCCTAGAAATGAAAACATGTAAAATTAGACATAATAAAAAATTACTTGTCAAATCACTAATCTACTCAATAATATAGATACTCACTTCTGCCTGAAACATGACCTGTTGATCATGAATCTCGTTTTTCGCAGATATGTCATTCGACAACTGTGTTTGCTCCCAAAACTGAGATAACTGACGATGCTTATACTCAACATCCTGATTGATAAAAGGATACAAAGAACTCTCGGAAGTGCTGAGTCTATTACTCGCATTAACATCCTCTACAGTACATTCGTGCTTTATTTGTATAGGACTAAACATCTGTAAATTTAGAAAACAGAAAACATTACTTTCGTTCTCTTAATTACCATCACAATTATTGTGTCTAACGCATTAATGTCATACGGCACACCAACATTTTCATTCGAGGAATTGTCAACATGAGCCTCAGCCAGGAAAAATATCAGTCACGAATTATCGTAGTTCCGATGAGCTTGAGCGACCAAAGTGTCATAATTGACACACGTCTCCCACTCAACATACGCGATAGTACAAGAATCCTATTTGTATGTCCACATTGTCGACAAGGATCTCTAATATCTTTGTCCCAAAGCAGAGAGTAGTCTGAGAGCAGCCATCCCGGTCTTTTTCATAGGATCATCGAAATCCCCGTACACTAGTGCCCCCAAGTTCCATTTTGGAATTAAGTAACCACTATTTTAAGTAACCTTCTATTATCTGAAACTGTCGATAAAATTTTATTCTGATGCGTGTCCGTGCTAATACCACAAATCGTGGATAAAGAGTATGCTTATATAATTGCTTTATCTGTGCTGTCCGCATAATTTTTTTATTGTAGAATAAAGTATTGATGAATATTAACATTAGAATTTCCATTTATCACATGTTCATATTCATATGTACATATTCAATAAAAATAATGATGGTGTGATGTGTGGTGTGTGATGTGTGTGTGTGTGTGTGTGTGTGTGTGTGTGTGTGTGTGTAATAAAAATTTTATTTTCATAAAAATTCTATAATTAAATTTTTGCATATAATTTTGTTATACGATTATTCTTATAACTTATCGTTGTTTAATATTCAAAGCTTTATGATTCGTAGATAATTTATAATATTTACATTACAGGAAATATATATTTATTAAAAGAAACAAATACAAAGAAACTAAGCACGGAAAAAGACCGCTATCAAGATTCTCTCTGTTCATTTTTTTCTCGGATATCTAAACACCATCTACGCGGTCTCGTATGAAGAGAGGAAAAGCAGGGAAGAAAGATCGAGAGAGCGACGATGAGCAAATGACTTCAACGTCGAATCGCAGCGCTAAGCAACGTCCGTTTTGAGATGGATGTGGAATCCCGTAGCCATTCGATTTTTGGCACTGTCGGTACATCGTTTGTTGACTCGGCGATAATCTTCGTTTGCCTCGATCAGCAGTTATCATTGAACGTTACTTATCAGATAACTCAATTTATTTAGAAAAGAAAAAAGAAAATTGGTTTATGTTTGATTAAATCATAGATGTAATATTCATACTATCTTCATGAATTTTAAATATGACAGCGGCATATATTATCCGCGCATCGTATTGCGTCATATTCATTTTCGTGTTTTTGTTTACAGTGACATAATCGAGAAATATCAGAAAAATAATATTTGAGGGAAAGACTGTGCTCTCGATATGAAATATCTTTCTGAAGAAACTGTTTAAAAATCTCCTGTAATCTCCTTTTGTGTGTTTGTTATGCTACATGAACTATAGTTGACTTGATCAACAATTTGTTGACACATTGTAAGGGTACTTTTCTCTTTCGTTTGCCACATGTAACGAATGTGTAAAGCATGCCTGGAGGCAGACGAAACGCTGTCAGTCGAACTGGACCGACCACCCGATCTAGTAGTGGTAATGCTAGCTCTGTTAGTGCTAATGGAAGAAGCAATAGTGGAGAAAGAGCAAACATTAATAATACAGATGATAAAAGATTGGAAGAGATTTATAGTGGAAGATCTTTGGCACCAAAGCACATTCCTATACCTGTGGTACCAGTCGATGGGCAGTTGAGCTTTGAGGCTTTATCCTTGGTCGTCTCGATCATCGCAGCTTGTCTGCAGTTGCTCAATCTGTATAGAACTGTATGGTGGCTACCAAATTCATACAATGGTTATAGTATGGTATGTATGTTTATTACAAATCTATAAAACTGGATTATATTTACTGATTTTAAAGAAAATAATTATAATTATCCTATTCTGAATATATTTTGAAGAATTCTAAATCATGTTTTTGTTTCAGAACTTCTACCTAATAGATCCCTATCTACTTGTATTTATTTTTACTATGGTGGCACATCAATTTCTTCATACATTGTTACGTCAGATTATCGATGTTTCATTACCAATTCAATCAGCACCAACAAAATTAGCAATCCGAAATATTATAAGGTATTATTGTATATATAATTTATTAATAATTTATATTTATATTTCACAAAGTTTGTAAGAATATTAGAACATTTTGACATTTATGTAATTTTATTTTAGCTCATCTTTATCACTTGCTGTGAAGAGTGTACTAGTCTGGTGCCTCTATCATATGGCTGAGAGGCACAATTCTATGAAGATTTTTTATCTATGTTATCCGTGAGTATTATATATACATACATACACATAGAATCTCAAGTATATGGTGTAACTAAGAAGGTGATTCTAGAACACAAGACAAAGTAATAGAATACATTTTTTTGAAGATCTTGTTTTCAAAGAAAGACTGAAAGTTAATTAAGTATATATGCACTTAATTAATATTTGATGTAATAATTTTCACTAGATAGTCTGCTTATAATTTATTTATTATCAGAATTAACATAGTTCAATCAATTGACTCTTAGGTACTCTATTCTAAATGAATGAATTCATGTAAGACAAAAATTATTATTTTATTTCTTATACATTTATTATACATTTATTATTTAGTTGAAAATTATTGAAAATGCTGGCCGTTTTGTTGTATACAAAATTGTAATGTAATTTCTATGAATTAAATTAAGATAGATTGTTTTTAACATTTTCTGTCTTTCTAGTTCAAATATAAGAATTTTTTAAAGTTATTCTTTTGAAAACGAAATCTTATATAAAGAGAAATTTTATTATTTCCTTCCTGTATCATATATATTTGGATCTGTTCTGCATAAATACATTTAGTTGTATTAGACATTACTATGCGTATTATGAGTTTTGTCATAATCAAAATTGGACATAAGAATGAATCTCTTATGACGTCCACTTGTTCCAGAAGTTTGTCAATATATTTCGTTATGTTTGGAATAAAAACAGCACCATTTCTCGACATGTTTTCATGTGGAAAAGAAGAACGGAAAACGAAATATATATTAGGTAAATATTATCATATATTAATATGTATCAATCATATCTATTGATATTATTTATTTCTAAAGTCTAGTGTGACAATATATTTCTTTTATACAGATAAACCTTTACACAACTGCTCATTGAACGCGTCAGCTATCAGAGCAGAAGTATCTACTTTAAGATCCGATTTCAACAGACGATTAAAGCGGGCTTTATTTTCGTCTTCCGGTAGCGCATACGTCTGTGTAGTCGCGCCTATTATTTTCGTACCTCCACACTTACATTTCAACGTATTATGGGTGGTACAACATGTAATCCTGTTCTGGCTCGGAAGAATATGCGCGTACTTTGCTCAAGTTTATCCTTTTAGGTAAACATATTTCTTTATATTGTAAAAATTATCTGTTATATATAATCAGTTAATATATGTATGCATTGTTGATTTTCAGATATTGCGACGAACTGCACAGGGCAGCAATGCACTTAGGTCGATGGATTAAAATAGAAAATCTCGATAATCACATACAAGTCCAACCATGGAACGATGCAGTATTATGGCCTCATGGATCGATCGTAGAGCACAATGAAGAAATTTATCGTTCCGAGGGTTTGTGTACAGCAGCAGAACCGGGTAATTCAAACCACTCGAGATTTTACGTACGTAATTTTACATTCTGTTGATAAACAATAATATTAGACTTGATACTAATTATTATGTTCCACAGGTTTTATTTAATAATCGTGTAACGCTGCTAAGTCCAATACTGGCATTGCAATTATTGTTGGTGAATATTCAATTATTTATTCTATTAGGCGTGACCGAATGGTATCAAATATTATCGACGATATTACTATTAGTTATACATTATTATACTTTGTTCAAAATGGCTAGGGATTTTCTAATATCTTGGAAAGTGTACCGTGCTGAACAAATAATTCAAGAAAAATCTCAAATGGTTGTAAATCCAATTGCTCAATAAAATGCAAAAGCATATTTATTTTTTATTATTTTCATATATATCTTGTCAAATAAAAAAAATTTATTTATGTGAGAAAACTTATCCCATGTTAGAAAAATACAGGGTTAAGAAAATATATCATACATTTTAGATTTCACTATGAATAAAACTCAGATATTATATGTTAAATGCATTTATTTTGAAGAATATAACATGAAAGGAGATTTTAAATCAAAACTGGCTAATACAAGAAATTTAATATTTTGAAGATTATTAGTTATCTTTAAAGATCTTTAAATAACGCAATATGTCAAAAGACATACATAAATATATATGAGGAAGAAATGCTTCTAACATAGAAATATATTCTATGTATTTATCAGCCAGTTAGCTTAGATGAAAACCTCAATTTCTATACATATCCTAAATAATAATTATTAATAGATATGGATAAATCAAGCATAGTCTTTAAGATAAACGTGGCAGCCCTGTGCTCCTTTAAGCAATTATAATTTAATAAGCTTGAAAAAAATATATGCATATATATATATATATATATATATATATGAATGCAAAATTAATTCTGGAAAAGAGTGCGTGTAAATTCTATATAATCCAACGCTGCTGTTATCGGTCGTTCCGATTTGGGATCTACGTAAGGTTTCATACGGGCAACGCAATAATCAGCCATTTCCTTCGTGAGGTTCTGAAAAAAGATTAATTAATATATATACGTCGAAATTGTAAAAGAACATAACATATATTTCTAAATATTTTGTAGTATTTGCAACACTTACAGCATATAATTCCTCCTTTGTAACATATGGCCGGTCTGCTGCAGTGATGGCTCGGAAAGCGTTTTCTATTTCTTCCGAGCTCTGCACGTTCTCTGTTTCTTTGCTGATCATAAACGCCATGTATTCTTGCAATGATACATAGCCGTCTCTATTAGGATCCACGATGTCTGCGAATAATAATATCATATTAAAATAAATGTTCGAAATAATATAATCAAGAATATATACATAATACGAAAAATTGAAATCAACCTAATATGTTCTCGAATTCTGGATCGGGTTGTCCTTCTTCCATCATAGGTAAATCATAACCCAAAGCTCTCAAGCACGATTTAAATTCTTGGTGATTCAAACGACCGCTCTTGTCCTTATCGAAGTGCTTGAACATCATGGAAAATTCTTTGAGTGCATCTTCAGATACACCGGATTGATTTCGAGCTTGAATCTGCTGTTCCAAATTATGTTGCATACGCATTCCTAATTGATCCAATTGATCCCATTGCTGTGCTAGTCCTACAGTACTGTGTTCTGTGTAACGATTATCCAAAATAAGATGTTCTTCTAGAATAGCTCCCAGATCTTCGATTTTTTTCAGATCTTGACGACGTGCACGCACTTCTTGAGTCTTTCGCTATAAATTTAAATACAATTACGTAATAAATACAAATTATCTCAAATTATCTTTCTGATAAATATATTTCAGTTAAACAAACCTTGGTAGCTTCCAGTTGTTGTTCTAAAGATCCGGATCCCTCCATCATAGATGTTCTATAAAAAAAAAAAAAAAAAAACAAATGATTTGCATTTTTATTCTTAATTAAATAATTAGATGGATAAAGAATTCCTTCAAACTCGATACAAACCTTGTTTCCGCGAGCCATTGATGGAAGGCATTGGCATGCTTGGCGAATTCTTTACGCAATTTGTCATTCTCTTCCTGTCGTTGTGCTTCTTTCGCAAGTTCGACATCGCGTTCCTTAATTATCTTCTGCAAGTTACGCCAAGTATCTTCCAAAGCTTCCATTGTGAACCACGTATATGGATTCGGTCCGACATTGAAACTCTTGATCTGTCTGTCAAGAGCAGCCAGGGCTTGGAAGTCAGCTTCAGCCGAAGATAAGCTGGCTTGGAATTGCGCGTGTGCTTCACGAAGAGCGCGGATTTCTTCGATACTGTTGCAACGCACCGGATCCGTTAGATCTTCCTCAGCATTCTCAAACCATGAGTTGAAAGCGGACGCCTTCTTCGCGAACGTCAAATAGAGCTCTTCAATTTGTCTGAACTGATCCTGCATTCTCAACAAGCGCTGTTTTCTTGAGTCAGAATCGGCTAAAAGCTTTTGCCAACGAGCAATAACATCCGCATGACGTTTCTGAATACTGGGTGTCTGATCGTGACCGGAATCAACGAGCATTTCCTTCAACGAAGTGATATTCTGGATACCCTCGTGTTCAAACGCGTGAAGACCAGCGTCAAAAGTCTCCTGTTTCGTGAGCAGAGTTTGCACGGTAGATAAATCTCGGCCAAACTCCTCAGAACGCACATGAGTCTCTTTGTCAGCTATCCATGACTCGACAACGTCGGCTTTCCACATAAACTGCAAATAGGCCGAGTTGTCATTCAATCGTGTCTTCCTACGAGCCGCGAGAGCTCCGAGTTGCTCCAATTTGTTGCGCAGCTGCGCACATCTCTGACTGATAGCGTCCGCTCGATGATTGCCAGCTTTGATCAGGGTCTCGCCAGCCTCACAAATATCTTTGCAACGTTCACCGTGAGCCGCAAAATCGGTTTCAAACGCATCGTGCTTTTTCAAAAGACCTTGAACAGCAGCCATTGTATCACCATAATCCTCAACGGAGAGTAATTGTTGCTTCTCTGTAATCCAGGCTTCCTCCTCTTCGACTTTAGCGAGGAACTGCTGATATGTCAAGGATTCGTCCAGTTTCTGTCCTCTAGTGGCAGCTAATTGTTTCAATTCAGCCCACGCTTGATTAAGAAGCTTCAGACGTTGTTCAATTTCGGGTACTCCCAGATTGGAAACATCCATCAATTTCTCTCCCGCTTCCTGGACAGCTTGGATAGCAGGTTCGTGACTTCCAAGCTCGGCTTCCAATCTTTTGTGTTTCTTCTTCAAATTCTGCACGCCCGTAAGATCGCGGCCATAATCATCCGATCCAACGAGAAGCTTCTTCTCTTTGATCCAAGACTCTTCGTCAGCGATATCGCGGAAGAATTGATGCAAAGTATTGGCTTCATTAAGCCTCGCCTGTCTATGCGCCGCTAGATTCCTAATTCGCTCGTAACGTTCATTTATGCTCTGACGCTTTTCTTGAATGCCAGCAGCGTCAAATTGACCACTCTCAATCAACGAATCTGCTTGTGCATTCATGTCTTTGATTCTTTCCTCGTGCGCTTGTATATCCGCCTCGACAAGTTGATGTTTCTTCATAAGATTCTGCACCGAGGCCAAATCCTTACCAGCGTCTTCGGATGTGAGCAAACTCTCGACTTCTCCGAGCCAGAAATCAAGGTCCTTCACGGCAGCAATGTAAGTACGTTGCTTATTGGCTTCTTTTAGTTTCATGGATTTTTCTGTGGTTTTTTGTGTAAGATATTCCCACTGGTCAGCAATGGATGCCAGTCTCTTTTGAACCGCATCTTCCGAACCGGCACATTGATGTTTTTCGATTAGATTACCTCCCATAGCAAGTACCGATTGAATTCGATCCGCATTAGCCGCCAATTCGGCTTCGAAAGCTTGATGTTTCTGATGTTTCGATTGTATGTTGGCAGGATCTTTGTAATTCTCCTCAGTTGCTAGTTGAAGTTTCTCGGCAATCCAATTTTCCATCTCATCAGCATCTCGCGAGAATTGCTGCAAAGTCTGAGATTCGCCTAATTTCGAACGCTTCTCAATAAGAGCATCCTTTAAGTGCCGCCAGCGATCCAACACTTGACATCGTTTTTCGTCGATGGGTTTAGCGGCGTAATGCTCGGCAGCGATCAGCTGATCAGCCAAAGTTTGTAAAGTAGCGATCTTTTCTTCATGAGCATTGATTGCTTTATCAAAATCTTCATGCTTCTTGATGAGAGCTTCAACGTTGTCACTGCTATCCACAGCGTCCGCACTGCTGAGAAAAGCTTCCCGCGCGCTCATCCAATTCTCCGCCTGCTCGCAATCCCTGCAGAACAGCTGCAATTCGAGATTCTGATCGAGCTGCATACGTCGTTGAATCCAAGCTTTTTCTAACTCTTGTCGCGCTTCAGCCATAGACTCAAGTTTCTCTAATATTTCTACGCTGGCATAGTGGCTAGATTGCAATAGTTGTTGACCAAACAATTCGAAGGCCTGGAAAGTGCCCGCTCTAGCATCTATCTCCATTCGATGTTCCTATACAAAAAAAAAAAAAAATTAAAAAAAATTACAAAGCGAATTATAATTCGGTTCTCAAGTGTAGTATTGTATGAGTACACAACTCTTTGTTTGTTATGTATGATCAAATTCATTCGACAGTAGACATTACGACAAGCAGAAAAAGGCAGTAATTACGCGAATTAAGCACTGAAAATACTCAAACTGTTAATAGGCAGTATTTTCATTGCAAAACATTGGCAAAAGATCAATCAGCTTTTTCTAAAAAGGAAGATAAAAAAGTCAACGAGATGAAGTACGCGAGATTAATTTTAGGTATTCTCGCCAACAACTCCGCGACTTCCTTGATGCATGCTCAAACGTTCTTATACCTCTGGAAGTATGCCGTATCGCGCGTCTATCTCTGCTCTGTGATTCTATAATTTGAATGACTCAATGAAGGATTTGCCAGATGATTGTGATGATTGTGTTTGATCATGCTATGATGGAGAATATTTTTACCTGATGACGTTCGAGCAAAGCTTCGGCACCCGTGACGTCCGACGCAAGTTCCTCGGAAGCGACCAGACCCATCATCGAATTGATCCAAGCCATCAAATCACGATAATCACTGAGAAATCGTTGCAGATCGTACGAGTCTAGAAGTTTCTCCTTTCTACTATTGGCTTTGGCTGTCAATTGAGTCCATTCTTCGTTGATCTCCTTCTGTTTGGCATACGTTTGCTCGGCGGTCTCCGGATGCGACTGCATCAGGCGATTGGCCGTTTCATCGAGTTGCTTGATTTTGTCTCCTAAAGCTGCCAGATCTCGTTCTAGACCTTCGTGCTTACGCTGCAAAGCCTGAACGCTACGCAAATCCTTTCCCAGATCGTCATTATTCAGCGCCGCGTCTTTCTCGCGAATCCAGTCCTTCGTTTCATCAACATCACGATGGAATCGTTGCACCTCGTGAGCGGAGCCAAGCTGATTGGCCCGTTCTGCCGTGAGCGTTTGCAAGCTGGTCCACTTCTCGTTCAGATCCTGAATCTGCGTCTGAATTTTCAATGCCGCTTCGGTTTGCCCAAGACTCATCAACTGCACGGCGATTTCATTCATCTCGGCCAGACGCACTTCGTTCGCCTTAAGATCAGCTTGAAAATCGTCAAATTTCTTCTGCATGACCTCCACCTGTTCCAGATCCTCGCCCACATCCTGCACCTGGGCGTGATTTTCCTTATCTTTAATCCAAGTAGCCAATTCCGCGGCTTCTCTCACCAGCACGTAAGCCTTAGCGGTCTCGTTAAGCTTGTTCTGACGTTCGCGCGCTAAACGCAGAAGATCATCGTATTGCGCCTCGATCTGCGCTTGTCGCGTAGCGATCGAACTCTGCTCTCTAGCTAGATTTTGTTGGGACGCACTGAGACCCACCTCGGGTTCCACGCGCTTCACGTATGCTGCTGGTACGAAACCTTGACGATCGTTCACCTCGACCTTCCACCAGTCCTTGTTGTTGGAATTGAGTAGAGTCAGAGTATCGCCCTTCTTCATGGACACTTCCCTGGGAGATTTTTCAGTATAATCGTAAAGGGCTACGACACACTCTTTACCGGTAATATCGATCGTGGGTGTCTCCTGTTGTCTGCATGCAGCAGCTTGATCTCTTAATGCCGCGATGGTGCTCGCAAACGCTTCCAGATCGCTGACTAAAGCCTCGTGCTTTTTCAAAAGAGCCTCAGAACTATCTTCATCTTTGCCGTAATCACCGTTCATCACTATAGGACGTTTCTCTTTCATCCACGACTCAGCTTCGTTCGCATCGGCAAAATATTGATGTGCCTGCAAAGAATCATCCAAGTCATTCTTGCGTTGCCGAGCTTTATCCTTCAGCTGTCCCCAGTGTTCGTCCAAAGCTGACAGTCGTTGACCGATTTCTTCGGCCGCGAAGTGTCCCTCTTGCAACATCGTCGAACCCGCCTGGCAAACCGCGGCCACTCTCGGCTCGTGATTGTTAATTTCCGCCAGAACAGCTTGATGTTTCTTCTGGAGATTCTGCACGCCAATAAGATCGCGACCGCGATTCGTGGATGCAGCGACCGGTTCTTTCTCGCGAATCCATGCTTCTTCATCCTCGATGTCTCGGAACAGCTGCTGCACCTGAAGGGAGTCTAGGAGTCGTTGTTTCCTCACACTCATAGGACGCTGCAAGGCCGCGTATCTACCTTGTAATTGTTCCTGCTTAGCTTTGATGTTGTCAGCGTCGAAATGGCCCGATTTGACAAATTGCTCCGCCGCTTGAGCGATACCGTCAATTCTGTCCGCGTGAGAGCCTACATCAGCCTCGAGAAGCGCGTGTTTCTTCTGCAAATTCTGAACGCTGGTTAGATCCTTGCCGTAATCTTCAGACATGAGTTGTCCCTCTACTTCCGACAGCCACAATTCGATGTCCTCTACCGTTCGATTGAACTGCTGTTGCTGAGAGGCTTCCTGCAATTTCGCACCTTTCTTTTCAGTTGCTCGCGTTAAGCTTTCCCACAACGTTACAATCTCGTCCGAACGGGTGCGTATGCGATCACTAGCGTAATGGCCATTCTCGATCAATTCTTGACCAGTGGCTACCATTTCCTCCATGCGTGTTCTATTCGCGTTTAGTTCCTGCTCGAAATTTTGATGTTTTTGGACTTTACCATTCAGATTAGTTGGATCCAAGTAACTGTCATCAGTGGCAAACTTGAGCTTCTCGTTAACCCAACCCTTTGTCTCATCGCAGTCCCTCTCGAACTGTTGTAGCTTATACGCGTCTTCCAAACGACGGCGTCTTTGAGCTGATTTCTCAAGAAGAATAGCTCGTCTTTCCAATAACAGTTGTCGCCGTTGTGCTACATCGTCTGCAGCATAATGCTCGCCTTCAATTAATTTTCCAGCAAAGTCATCAAGCACTTTGATCTTTTCTTCTTGAGCAGCCAAAGATTTATCGAAATCCTCGTGTTTCTTAATGAGCGCCTCCACGCTATCGAGGGAATCTCCCAAATCTTCGTTAGCCAGAAACGCTTCCTGTTTGGCCATCCAAGCGTCCGCCTGCTCGGTGTCTCGATAAAACAATTGCAAATCTACACATTGCTCATACAAAATACGTCTCTTCTCCCATAGACTCAGAAGAGACGATTTGTCGTCGGCGAGGGAGTTCAATTTTCGCGCCACTTCTTCGGCAGCGTAATGTTTCTTCTCCAGGAGCTTATTACCGGCTAATGTGGTGGCATCGAAGCTATCAGCTCTGGCATCGATCTCTCCCTTGTGTTCCTGGTGTCGGTCAACCAAGGCCTCGGCACCAGCCACATCTTTAGCCAGCTCGTCCGCGGAAATAATAGCCCGCATGTCATTCATCCAGGATACTAAATCGCGATAATCGGCTAAAAATCGATGCAGATAATAAGACTCGTCAAGTTTAAGGCGTCGTTCCTTCGCTTTCGCAGTAAGGCTCTCCCATGATTGTAAGATCTCGGCGCGCTTAGCTTGAATCTGCTTAGAATGATCAGCTTCGTGAATCGCGGCAAGACGATCGGCTTCCGCACCCAGTGTATACACCTTATCTTCTAAAGCGGCCAAATCGCGTTCGATACCTTCATGTTTTCGTTGTAACGTTTGCACGCTGGCGAGATCCCGCCCGAAATCATCAGATGACAAGACAACATCCTTCTCTGCAATCCAAGCCATGGTCTCATCGGCATCGCGATTGAATCTCTGGATCTCATGTGCCCCGAAGAGCTTCTCTTGTCGCAGCGTGGCCAACTGTTTCAGTCTCTGCCAGGATTCGTTAAGCTCTTCCTTTCTGCGTAAAATGGTATCACGTTCAGGATGTCCGTCCAACAGCAACTTGTCCGCCAATTCATTCACTTCCGTAACTCTGTATTCTTGACTTGCCATATCCTTCTGGAATTCGTCAAATTTTCTTTGAAGCACTTCCACGTGCTCCAAGTCATGTCCAAATTCATCAGTCGTTACAAATGCCTCTTTGTCGTGGATCCAAAACATCACCTCATCGCAGTGACGAATGAATTGTACGAGAACCAAAGCTTGTTGTAGCTTCAGGCCCTTGTCGGCTAATCGGGACAATAGTAATTCCCATAGGCGATGTAATTCCTCTATAAATAATAAAACACATTACATTAAAAACAAAAGGTCTTGCAACAAAAGGTTTTGTTGCATATATAATTATTACAGTAATAATATCGTTATATGTATTTACAATACTTTCAATTAATCATCTTTAATTCATAATTAAAATAATAACACATATAGATATTTTATATAATTTGAAAAAAATTATTCAAATCTCTGTTCATAAAAAATCAATCTTAAATCTTTGACTTGCTTAAAAAAAATTGTTATTAATATGAAATATTCATAATTCATCTTGAAAAAAAAAAATATATATATATATATATATATATAACAAAATGATAACGTATTTTAACAATATTCGAACGATTGATAAGAGAAATCAATATCTGTAACGTTTGAATATACCTAGTCTCTTGCGAATTACATCACTGGCGAAATGATGTTGTGTTATCATCTCAGAACCAGTATTATCGAGCAGCACAATGGCATTTGAATGAGCTGCAACTTCTGCTTCAAAAGCCTGGTGCTTCTGGATTTTCGCCTGTAGGTTTGTTGGATCCTTGTAGCTCTCATCAGAGGCTGCTTGAAGCTTCTCATAGATCCATCCTTCGAGTTCATCCGCATCTCGCTTAAAGTACTGAAAGAGGAAGGCAAATTAACATAAATATCAACAAATTATGAAATAACATCCAAAAAATATTATATGTAAGATACAAATATTTTTAAATATAAAACTATTCTCTAAGCTTTATTCAAATAACATTTATGATATAAATAAAAGTTGTATTTACTGCGAATAATTATTGAGAACTAGAGAACACATATACTTCAAATCAAAATGAATTTTGATTTATTGAGGGCAGGTTTTGTTAAAAGAATACAACAATGCAATGCATACTTAATGCCAAAAAATAGCAAAATAATAAAAAAAAAGGAAAGGAAAGAAATGAAAATTCAGCATACATGAGGAAAAAAGATTAATTTTCTCTATAAATGACAGGTATCATTTATTGACAACAAATTGTTACTCTTTTATTGGCAAAAACATTATCATCAAATAATTTTATTGTTAATAAATAACAGTTGTAAAATTAAAAAATATAACTTTTCAATAACAAAAGATTACAGAATAATTTAGAAATACAAATAGAGTCTTATCGTGTCAAAATATTTTGAGGAGATTCAAAAAAAGGGTAAAAGATCATAAGATAAAATTCAGACAGATGGAAAAATAAAAGTTCAAGGATGTTAGTTTTGAAATTTCAAAGAAACTGTTCCTTTAGAAGATTCTAAATAAATGTATACCAGGAAAATCTTAAAATCCCAAAATAGAAATACGTACCTGAAAGCGACGGGAGTCCTCGAGCTTGTCCCGCTTGTTGCGCGCTTCCGCCTTGAAGTTGGCATAACGTCCTAGTACCTGCTCTCGCCTCTCCTGGATATCCTCCGGATTCTCGAGGATCTTCACCTCCTTAGGCGTAATTTGATCCATGATTCACTGCCGTTCTTTAAAGTGGTCTCCGCCGACTTATCGTGTCCAAAATGGCCACGGTGGGGTGTGGCAGGATCAATCCGCTGCCGGAATCGATAAACGACGTTCCCTCGCAGGCACTGGCAAATCGTTAGATATGCGCACGACAATAAATCCCGTCGTCAACAATGCGGAAACAATAGCCGTGAGATAGATCTCGCGATAGAATTTGTTTGCGAGCTCGCAGGAGGCTCGCTCCGTTTTCGTCTGCCACGATTGACGTTCGTTTCGAGTTCCGACAATTCAGCCGGATTCTCTCCGTTTCTCCCCGCACTCTCTCACTCCCGCTCCGTCGTGTTCCCACTCTGCGCACTCGAGAACGTTCTTTGCCGATGACACCGCGCGACGAGTGGTTGCACGGTTAAATCTTACCAAATCCTACGCCAATCGCAGCGGCGATACAACCGACTGTCTTTAGTCGGTCACGTTATATATAACCATTGCGTCATTATACGGTAATCGTCATCGTTAGATTATTGCACTGTACAATATTCTCTAACTTCTTAACGACAGTGTCGTTATCATTACGTTGTAATTGCGCAGGTATAATATATGGGAAAAAAGCTGCGTAACGACATACCTAGCTAGTGAAACTGTCGTTAAGAAGTTAGAGAATAGGCCTACTATACCGCAGTAAAATTTTCTTTCCTGCTTTCACACCAAACTTCGAACATATATCTATTTCATTTGAAATATAAGTGCACATTAGTTCAGCTATAAAAAATAATCTTTACTCTTCTCGGTATGCACGCGACACATATTTTATATTTAATAACAAGGAACAAAATAATTGGAAAAGGAAGAAAAAAAGATGATTAAAAAGAAATAAATCTACTTATAAATATGCCTAAACTTATAAAGTATTTGTGTAATAAAAAAATCTCAAATTTAATGCATTATTCAAATATACAATTAGACTGTATATTTATATCAACAGTCGATAATATCGTTACTCTTCGATAATCTCCGAATCTCGATTCTACGTCCCTTTTGATAGTCATAAAAATTCTCTCGATGGTATCACGCAATGATAAATATAATATGTAGCCTCTCTACATATTTCCAATATTTTTTATTATTTATAACTTATCAGGAAATGGAAACTAAATCAATATCATATAAATATAATTGCGATACGAATGATCACAATTATATCTATTCAACAATTCATTGAAATAGTTTTCTACATTTAAAATAACTTTTTATCGATCATAATATTATCGACAGTGATAATTAATTTATATTACGAAAATTTCTTCCTTCGTGTTGTCCGAGGAATCTTGCATGCTATTAGTGCTTTCCAGTGTCGCTGGTAACTTTGCGCCACTACTTAAATATATATTATATTTAATATGTACACACATACATGTACATACATACTCTTTTGTAAGTATAGATAATAAATAATTTAATTAAAATAATAATATTACGATAATTTCTTCGATCTCAGTATTAATAAATACAATTTGTGAAATTTCTTCATCTTGTGCGAAGGACAATGATAACTACAAACAAAAGACCCTTGTACGCAATATCTTAAAAGCATTCATAAAAATCATTAATCTTTTATTTTAGCGACAATTAAGATAACTTAAGTAGACACAGAGATTATTCTCTCTTATAAGTAATATCTAATAAAATTTCTTTTTATTCATTTATGATGGATTTTTTTTTTTAATAAAACTTTAGATACACTTATTGACTACGTAATTATTAGTATAATTTGGTTCTGATAATAAAATTTTGTACTTGATATTTTACTCTTTATATTTTACATCCAGTGTTTAATGTAATATAAACGAGACTGTTTAAATAAAATTATTAGGTATGAAAAAGATTTAAAGATATTTGTTGGATATAATTGGGAATAAAATAAAATCATATATGTGTATATATATATATTATGATACAATAATCTTTTATTAAATTTCACCTACAAACAACGAATCACAGAACGTTACATTAGAGTTCCTTACGTCAATCCATCGTGTTTTCATATATTTTACAGGTAAATAATTATGTATTTATCTCTATTATAATAAAGTCTTATTTGTTAAAATATCTCGTGTAGTGAATTGTTATGTATATGTAAATTTAATTTACCTAAAAATAGGATTTCTGTTGTAGTGTCCATTCATTGTTTATAAGTGTCTGTTATCATGTATAGAAGTGGTATATTATAGGTACTTTTGTCCATTGTACTCTGATATATCTTCTTTTTTTATTATTATTAATATTATTATTAATATTATTACTATTTTCCCGCCGATATATTGTATTCGAAGTACGATAAAAGTCACCACGTACCAAAGAACTTTTCGCTGATAAAATTACAAAATTCAATTTGTCAGAAAAAACGATGCTAGGGTTTTATATGTAAAGGGCTTTTAAGTACCTGGACAAAGTGACGGCATTTACGATACAAATCGCTAGAACTTTTATATGCATCTTTTTTTTTTGTTAGAAGGCAACACGTCTTTGTTAATACGAGAAGGCAATTTGCTTTGTATCATCGGTATATCTGGTGTCCCAAAAACATTTGGATCAATCTGACAGCACTGTGCGTGGCTCGATTTGAGGGGCATCGACTCGAGCGACAAGTGCAAAGGGACAGGCATTATTGGCAGCACTGGATCACTGTTCAAATGTACTGTATATTTCGTTTCTCCGGTATATCTCGAGGCTGTAATGCAACAAATCGGCCTGTGTACACGCGTCGCGATCGGGCCACGTAATCATCACGCGTAATATAGCTAGACGCTCCTCGTTCGTTCCGTCGTTTTCCACTTTTTCTCTCGCGAGCATAATTCAACCGCGGGGATAACCAGCGTTATGTTCCTCTTAAACGTAAATAATATTTTTGACGATTTCCTCTTTTTATGTACAAAACTTAGGACTATAGGATACACTTGCACTCGCGCGCGTCACGCGTTTCGGGGCGCTAATAAGTTAAATTTTATTCTAGAGTTACGCATTTTTTTTTATTATTATTATGCACCCCGAGCGTCAGGCGGGCTTTTCTGCGTGTTGTACGTGCGACGTCTCTGATCAGTCTGAGCATGCGAGACCAGCGATATACACGTGTATGTATGTGCGTTGCGACTGCGACTTTAGAGGCTTAAACGCGAAATCGGCGCTCTCGAACGTATAAAATTCTTCTCCACGATATAATGTATATATAAGAACAAACAACTAATATAGAAAGTTTCGAAAGAAGAGACGTCGCGCGAGACGGTTAAAAGCGCCCTACGCGTGTGGCGCCGTGTCGCCAAAATCTCATAGAGACACATCAAATCGCTCCATTTTTACTACATAACATACAATAGATATATTTATATATAATATATATATATATATAATAATCAATAATATATATATTTTTTTACTAAAGGTATTCTTTATATTTATATACAGAGATATAATCGTCCGCATCGATAATCTTTACGAATAGTAACACTAGGTTGCTAAATAATAATTTTCTTGGACCTCGATGTGTGTATATGTATGTGTGTATGTGTATATGTGTATATGAGAGTATGCGTATGCATATTAGCCAGCACCTTGCGTTGTTGAACCCTCAGCTCACGAATTGGAAGGACCAATCCCTTCCGCTTATACTTAAAAAAATATAATGTGTACCCCTCCCTGAGCTCGCTCCGTGAAACTTTGAGAGACGCTTCTCATCCTTTTCCGCGTTCCACTACATATCTTGTCTCGTCTTCTTTCCTCTCCTCTCCGTATCGTAATCCTTTTCACAGCCCTCATTTCGTTTCATTTTATTTTTTTAACTTTCGTCCGTTTCCATACGTTTTCCATTTTGCGCAAATCGCGCGCGTAACAATTTTCTTATAACGAATCCGAACATTCGCAATACATCGGATTAATGCGCACTAAAAATTGCTATATATGAAACTATTATAAAATGTAAAAGTGCATATACATTTCAAATGATATCAAATATGATTTCAAATATAAACGATAAATATATTCAACAATATCAATATTTAATAATCAGTTTATATGTTATTTAGCAGAATATGCATTAATGACATTATTATAAAAAATGTTACATCATGCCATACGTTTAGGTATTTCATATGTAGCATGTATTTTACGTTTAGGTATTTCATATGTAGCAGTCTTTAATGTGTATTAAGAATGCACATTAAGCAATCGATATAGTGCGAATGATTGAATTCGCTATTAGGTAACATATATAAATGTCTAATATATAATAAATAATTTGTCGCTCTTTCGAATATACAATTTTTCGCTTTCCGGTGCTTTGCGGCTTAAGTAATTTGTCCACGACGTCCCTCCCGCAAGGTACACCAGATATCTTTAGTTTCCTTTCTCGACACGTTAAGAACTAAATTTTGTACAAATTTCAACCAGTCGGGCGTCGTCCTGTCCCGATCCTGCGCAGCATTCGTACACATGAGAAAGAAACGGGCCGCAGGAGAAGGACAAGGTACTGGGTCGGGACCACCTTCGACGACGTCGTCATGCGGCGCTTTAATATACATTTACATAGGTATAATACAAGGAACAAACGAAGCCGGAGAGAAAGATGAAAATAGAGATAGAGAGGGATAGAGAAGCAGATAGACAGAGAGAGAGAGAGAGAGAGAGAGAGAGAGAGAGAGAGAGAGAGACAGAGACAGAGAAAGACAGATAGGAAGAGAGAGAGAAAAGAAAAGGAGAACATGTTTTACAACGTCTGAGGGGTGTGCCATGGCGCGTTTTGGTGAAGAGAACCGCTGGACGGCGACCTTTCGTGCGGATAAAACTCCATGAGGGTTCCGCGACGTCGCATCAATGACGACAACGACAACGGCGGTGATCGACGTCCACATGATGCTCTCGTCGAGGCGCTGTGTTGCTGTTGCTCCTTTTTTTCTCTCTCGTGCCCCGCGGGACGAGTCGACCCCCTGTCTCATGCGCCCGTACAATCGATCTCGACAATGTCCTTCGGCACTTCGACGAACTGATAGACCAGCCGTTGGCCATCCACCTTCGCCAGGATGCCACGCTGATAATAGTAGCGCAGTGCCCTACCCATCGTCTCGTAGTTCATGTCCGGCTTGTTCTTGTGCATACCCCAGAGCCGCGAGACCGCCTTGCTGTCGACCAGCTTGAAGACGCCCCGCTCGCGATTCGTCCATTTGATGTATCGCGGACAGTACTCGCGATCCTGCAGCAGCTTGAGCAGGAACTCCCACAGGTACGTGGTCGAGCCCTCGCGCGACTTCCGCTTCACCGCGGCGCCGCCCTCGCTACCCTGCCGCGGCTTTTTCAACTTGTTCTTCTTCGAGCGCGGCGGGAAGCCGAGCTCGAGAAGGTAGAGATCGTCCGAAACCGAGCTGGTGGCCGCCTGGATCACACTGGTGGGCACGCCACCGGGTCCTCGCGGCGGACTCGGGGTACAGGGGGTCGCAAACTGCCCACCCCCGCCGTACATGTTTATGTAACTGTTGTAGCTATCGGACACTGAAAAAGAGAGAAAGAGGCGAGATTAGAAAAAAGAATCTGCGGCCAATGTCTGCGCGTTGTTATTTATACACCAATCTTCATCTATATCCAGCTTATAATGATCTATCTAACTTTTTATAGCAGAGACGCTCAATTACCGTTAGTATAATGAAAATACTTTTTAATCAGGCTTTTTTGCGCACTACGTAACAAGTGTTTAATTATGTCTCGAGGCATGTAGGGCAGTAACATATGGAAGCCGCTTTATTGTTTATATGAAAGAAATCGATATCGCTGCAACTATCATAGAAATTACTTCGACATCATACGACGAAGAAAGAAAAAAGAAACACGTACGTCTTCACAAAGATATACGCTCTAATCGCATCCCGAAAGAATCCTCACCACAAAGTAGCGTTATTATCTCTATCCGCGATGAAGGGTCGGTGTCAGCGTTTATCGCGTTAGTTTTCGCACCGCGTGGCTTAAGGGTATACGTCGCAGTTGAACGTGCAATCAAGTATTAATAGCCGTCGTTCGTGAAGCGACAAAGAGGGAAAACATCGTTATCGCCATCATCATCGTCGTCGTCATCGTCATCGCTATAGTCGTCGTTGTCGATACTTTTGCCGTTTATTATCCAAATAATCAACGCAAGATAGATACGCTTCGATAATCCACCTGTTTCCGTATGTTGCCCCATTTACGTATCATCCATACTCGTGCTAGATCTTTTCTCTCCGATCTTGCTCGCGAAAACGAAAAGAAACGAAAAAATGATCGAACTCGCGATCTACGGAAATGCCGTTTACGCGACATACGATGTTCAGTGGTTACGAGTGAAATATCGATCGCGCCGGTACGATCGCACGGATGCGAGTGCACACGATCTGAGTTTGTGCCGCGAGCATAAGGTCTTGATCCATGGGCGTAGGAAAACATAGCGAATATGCGCGAGAATCGCCGGCGATTCTTCCTGTCTAGACGAGAGGGGATTTTTTTTTCATAAATTTCATATTGAGATGCAACAGCGATCTCCCAGGAAATTGGCAAGTTTCAGCATTTTTCGCGGGAATTCAATAGGAAAGTGCCTTTTAAAAATAGAATTGGATCTGGAAAGTTTTATTATTATCCTTAAATCCAGCTGCGTGTGTCAGTTGGTCTCGATAAAATTTTCGTTGGTCGAAATCGTATCAGCTTTGTGTAAGAAAAAGATAAATTTAACATTTTCGAGGGATCATCGCGAGGAGATATTGAAGGAAATTGGAGCCTCGGAGTTTTTTCGGGAAAACTGTCTCAGATATTCGCTAGAGAATCAGTGAACGTTCGAGAAGAAACAAACGTCTGGATTTATTCGCGTGAACTCGCATTATGATAAAGAGCAAGGATTTCGTAAACAATTGATAAATCTCGTATATCTTTTACATCACTGAATGAGAGCGCAGTCAGCGGCGAAGGAGAAGGAAAAAAAGAGAAAAAAAAAAAAGATTCGCAGCGGTGACACACGTACGCGCGAATAGCTCCCGCGTCACGTTACGTCGAAAGAGAGCGAAAGTTTCGAGGTTGCCTCGAGATGAATCTCGTGTTTTTTGTATCACCGGGGATGAGTAACCAGTATTATGGCGTGCTTCTCCCATAGGAAAAAAATTAAGAAAGAAAAAAGAAATTCACATTATTTCGCGCCTACGTGCGCGCGACGATGGACCACACTGTGCTGAAAGAAAGCAAAAGTTTTGAAACGCTGCTACGAGAGACGGAGAGAAGCTCCTTTCCCCTTACGCCATTGGGTCGGGACGAAGAGGAGACGGACCGAGATAAAGAGATGAGAGAGAGAGAGAGAGAGAGAGAGAGAGAGAGAGAGAGAGAGAGAGAGAGAGAGAGAGAGAGAGAGAGAGAGAGAGAGAGAGAGAGAGAGAGAGAGAGTTAGAGCAGAGAGTCGAGCGCGATGAGTGGAGCGCGCGGGAGGGGAGGAGCGAGAGGGGAAGAGGACGAGGGGAGGAGGAAGAGGAGGGAATCGGGGAACTCTGCCTGCAGTATGATAGAGGACTGACCCGAGCCAAGGTTGCACGGGTGACGCCATCAAGCTACTAGTGCATAATAGCGCCGCTCGTTCTGAGGCCGCCGCGACTGCGCTAAAATCGGAACTCGTTCTCCGGCCCCTCGCGCGTTCCCTCCCGCTCCCCTGCGCTCCCTCCCGTGTCTACCCTTCCTCGTAGTCGCGTCAACCCTCTTTTTCTCACTCTCCATTTCTTCCCTTCCCGTCCCGCTCCTCCCGTACTGTTTCTCTCTCTTTCTCTCTCTCTTGCATCCTTCTCTCGCGTCGCGCGTTGCAGTTCCGTCGAGAGTCCCGCGCGGTTGAACGATTCCTCGGGCACTATTCGAGGTTTTCTGGTTTGTGGACCGACGAGACGAGAGGAAGATGGAGCGAACGAAGAAGAGGGGAACGGAAGAATATTTATTTGGCGGTACTGAAGCGGTGTATTATCTTCTCCAGAGTGACGGAGCGAGAAGTAATAAGCGGTCGTTCAAAATAACGGCGCGTTTACGCACGGCACGTTTACGCTTTATTTATACAAGAAAATAATTTAACGAATTTTTAAAGAATTTAAAAATTACGCGAAATCATCTCTACCACACCAAGACGGCAAAAGTAGACAGATAGAAATAGACTCTTTATTATGTTACGAGCGAAGTCTCTAGAAAAAAATAGATTTGCGCTAGAAAACAAAGGCAGATCGGACGAAGCAAAAAATATAAAAAAAATATAAAACGAGAATACTTAATTGATACAAAAAGGCAGAAAAAAATCTAATCGATTTTTCGATACCTACGATAACACTATCGTAAATCCATCGAAATACTTCTGATCTGCGATATATCAAGACAATGTAACGCGACAAGGTTTCAATAACTGCAAGAGCTGCGGTATAAATAGCGCGAGAGAAATGAAGCAAGATTCGAAAAGAGGAAAGAGAGAAGAGGGGAGGGGTCGGAGGGGGGAAAGGAAGAGGGAGAGACGGGAACGAAAAACAGAAGAACGGCAGGGGAGCGGAAGATTTTCGAGATGACTCTAAAAATACGGAGAACGCACCGTTGTTCTCGAGAAGTACGCGTATATACGCGGGTTAGAGCATGCACGGGTGGCGGGAGGCGGGAGGAGCGCGCGAGAAGCGAGGAGGGAGAGAGAGAGAGAGAGAGAGAGAGAGAGAGAGAGAGAGAGAGAGAGAGAGAGAGACGGAGAAAGTGAGAGGAAGGCGGTAGTGACTGAGGGCCCGAGAGCGCGCGCGAGAAACAGCTGGAGCGGATCGTGTTTACGCGCGGTATGACTGGCTAGATGAGTCAATCGTAGACCCGTTGTCTAGGAGTGGTCGCAGTGGGGGAACTGCTCCTACTTCACTGACCTATACCACGAGCGTTGTATAGCGCAGGAAAGCACCGCTAGAGACGACGCATCGCCAGCCGATGAGTCTGGTGCGCCGCGCCGCGCCATGCCGCGCCGAAGACCGGATAGAGAAATTCCTAGAAGTCCGGAGTGTCTAGGATCGATCGGCGAGCGTGAATGGAATAGGGTTCGACAGTCTCGGGAGGTGTTTTTCTTTTTTTTTTTTCCTAGATGCAAGCGCGAACGTAATTCTACGGTGTGGAAAGATTAGAAAAGATGTGTAGACTGGAGATTCCTGGGAAACTAGAAAGACCGCGTGTACAATGAGAATAAAAACAAATAGAAGGACAGAGATATGTGAATATTTTAGAATTATGTAAGAAAAATTCAAGCGCAAATTGGAAGATTTGACGAATCAAAAGATAACCTGATAAACCAGTGATTTAACATTTAAAGATGTAGAAGCCGTGGTCACGCGATTATAAAATTGTGAAATCTATTTAAGAGAGATTCTCGACAAACAGAAGATGAAAGTTTTATAGTGTCAAAACAAATAACGCGCCTTGATTAATTACTAGAACAATTACATAATTATTTTCATTATATCGTAGTAAAAGTCTAATCGTTTAGAATCAAAAATATTAACGCGATAAGAACGCGAAAAGATGTTAGATTTTATTATTTTTTTCTCTTTCTCCCCTTCCCCGTATGTATTGCATAGAATTGCTATGTCGATATCACTACAAAGCGCAGCCGGAGGTCGACGTAAGGCGATCATTGGTCGAATTTAAATTCAAGTTTCGCTCGACCCGACGAGACGATGTTCCGCGACAATGAAACGACAACCTAATGCGTCCTCGAGGCCGTATTAATCTTCTATTTAAGCGGCATTCTTCGGCTCTTATGATTGACTCGCAAACAAGGTGGAGGACGAAAGAGCGATTACAGGTTTCAGGAACTTTTCGAAAACTTAATTACGCTAAATAAAATTCTATAACGTTTGAAATGTTTTACAAAATTTAGGCGTTATTTATTAGGCTTATTAAGCTCAGTATCGAAAAAACTGCTCCTAATATAAAATAAGAAGGATCTTATCTTAACCGAGATATACTTAAAGGATTTTCAGGTTAAGTGTGTTTTCTTAAACAAATTACAGATTTGTTATTCACACAGGACGATCATAGAAATCCTTTCCCCCTTCCTCCTTCTCTGTAGAATCAGGTTATATCCACATGCAGAGTAACATCTGTAATTTTAATCCATGCGCTACGTTTGCCGAGCGCTTTATGTTATAAAGTTTTTAAATAAAGGAAATCAAGTCTATGAAACTTGGACTTTAAATAATCATATTTAATTAATAGTTTAGCGCATAACGCATGTAAATGAAACGCGATCGTAAAGCAACCCGCCGTTTCATATCCAAGTCTGTGCTCATCTCGGCTCGTGAAAATTACGCACAGTCGTTCCCTCGGAAGATTACGCATTGGAGCGCATTATTAATTTCTATATTTAACGAGAGTTTCGCAACCCCGGGCGCGCGCGCGCGCGCCCGAGACGAAGATCAAGAAAAAGGAAGCGGATCCGGGGCTCGGGGGCCGCGTTTCCTAGTGCGCTCTCAAGTCGCGTTCCTTCCTGACAGTGTCGGCAGGAAGTTTAGTCGAGGGAACGAGTCGATAGTTAAAAATATACGGAAGGGTAGGCGCGTGACTGCGGCTGTGGCTGCGGCGCGGCGCTCGTTTATTTTGCAGAGGATTTCGCGCTAGCCGCTCTCTCCCTTTCTCTCTCCTTCTTTCTCTCTCTCTCTCTCTCTCTCTCTCTCTCTCTCTCTCTCTCGCGGGCCGGAAGTACAAGTATAGCGAAGAGGAGACGGAGAAAGAAAGAGGGAGGAGGAAGAGAGAAAAAGAAAGAAAGAGAAAAAAAAAGCGCGATGAGCCGAGAAGCAGCGGGAGGCGGCTCGGCCGACGCAACGAACGGTGGGGATATCCAGGGACGTACGATTCGACGGAACAAGCGGTAAAAAAAGCGGTTGCGCTAAAAGCAAGCTCCGTAGAAGAGAGACGCTGCGGGGAAAGAGGAAGAGAGAGAGAAAGGGAGAGGAAGAGATCTAGACAGAGCGCGCATTCTCACGTAGTGACGGTCCCAGATAATTGGCTGGGAAGTCGCGCGCGCGACGAAGATCTTCCCTCGCCTCTTCGTTTTCGATGACTTGCTGATGCTTGTCTAAGGACGTTATCGGAACATCGATACCAATTCCATATTTTCTATACTGTGAGTTTCCTTTTCCATAATTGGCAATTTGTCTAAGAATGCCGTCCAAATCTAGAGAAGAAAGAAATCGAACAGCATCGATTCATCATCATTTTAATGATTGTAACACGGTTATATCGGCGGACAAATTTGAAATATCAATTTTGTCCTTCTATTGCTATTAATGGTATCGGTATCACGAAACAGGAATATGCGTGACAGTCGATATGGTATTAAATTATGATCAAATCCTCTGTCGCTATTAATTAATATATTCAAATATCTATAAATAATTAAGTTAATCAGGAAGTTACTCAAGAAATTACAATTTTATGTGAAACGTCTAATTCATAAGATTACAGTTCGCTATGCAATTTAGGCATAATTATAAAATTCCTAGACGAAGTAATGCCGAGCAATTTATCTTGGCAAGAACATAAGACATATGTTTGTTTGTTCTGTGAGAGTCATCCCTTAACAATTGACACCCGTCACAGAGAAAATCTCGGAAAAAAATCAGAAGAAAGACGGAAAGTTCGTCCGGCTTCTACCGAGTGGAGAAACCCGGTCCCTTCGGTTCCTCCGATCTCGGTGAGATACGCTCGTGTTCTCACGTACCAGGATTTCGAGAGGCGGAATTCCGCGTGCATCTAAGTGCATCAGTTACACCCGTAGTCGCGGAGCGGGAAAGGGGGATCCGAGAATGCCGGGCGAGGGCACCGTCTCCATGCGTCTCGAGCGGGCGCACGAGGGGCCACCGAAACTGCTCGTCCGGCATAAACAAAGCGATCGCGGATTATGGTTCCGACATAGCTCCGGAGCTCTCCGGCGCGCGGAAGAGGGAGAGCCGGGCGAGGCGGGGGGCCGGAGGGATGGCGGAAGGGCAGGGTGAAGATGGGCCGGGCAGTGTCGGTGATAGCGGAGCGACGCCGATGATAGTGGTGGTAGTGCTGGATGATGGTGGTGGTTGTCGAGCGATGGAATGGGTAGGAGGAAGAAGAGGCAACGCGCGGAGGAGGAAGAGGCGGAGGAGGAGGAAGAGGAGGAGGAGGAGGATGATGAGATCGAGAGAAGGGGAGAGTTGACCTTCAGCTGCGCCGGGAAAGTCAGGCAGTCACTGACCGACAGACTAACTTAACCGCTCTATCCTTCTCCTCCTTCTCTCTCCTCCGCCTCCATTCGCGACCGGCTAGTCCGATGCACCGCATTGCACACATATATACTCGCGTCCCCCCCGGCCTCCACCCGTCCTGCCTCCCTTTCGCTCTCTATCCTGTCGATCTCCGTGTTTCTCCGTCCATCTCGCTCTCTCTCTCTCTCTCTCTCTCTCTCTCTCTCTCTCTCTCTCTCTCTCTCTCTCTCTCTCTCTCTCTCTCTCTCTCTCTCTCTCTCTCTCTCTCTCTCTCTCCTTTTCTCCTTCTTTCTCTCACGCTCCTTTCTATCCTTGCGCTTCCTTCAGCATCTCCCTGCCCGACGTTTCTCTCGACGTCGTGACGCGTTCTTCCCTCGTCCACTATCCTTCTGTCTTTCTCATCCCTTTCGGGCTCTTCCTCTCTTTCCTCTCGTTAGACCAAGTCCCTGCCTATTATGTTACCCTACTGCCTCGGGCTACTATCTTTAACCCCGAAACCCGTTCAAATTGCGAGCTCTCCGCGTGCACGTATACGTGCACCATCGTCGTCGCTCTTTCCACACTCCATTTTGCCTCCCCCTTCCCTTCTCCTTCTGTCTCATCGTCTCCCTTGGCACTCGGAAAAGGATAAAGGGCGGCCGAGAAGGATACAAGGAGATTGATAGTCAAGGAAAGACTCCGTTTTAACTCTTTGACGATGTACCGTGTAAATCTCTTCACGGTCTAGATTTGCAATCTCTTAGAGTTGCAGTCTGCCGACTTAACATCAATATGTTATTTAATCCTACGTAAAATACGTAGGATTTATTTCATCCCATTTATCGATTTATTTAATTATAATTATTATCTCCAGTTTATAAACAGTATGCTTACATTAATATCTTAAGTTGTCATTTATAAAATTTTGTTCTCTTCTATACCACACATCGTAATATTTCAAACATACCTTTTCATCTCTCCAGCGATCGTTGTATATTTTTTAACGAAGATTAAAATGTCGCTCGGATTTGAACTAGCTAATATCTCGTTTCATTCTGTTTCAAAATGCTTTACCGAGCGTGCGAGGTTTTTCGTCGGACGAAGATGTTTCTTCCTGATCGTTACATAAATGTATCTCGACGTCGGGAAACGGAACTCCGTGTCTGCGGATTAGGTTTGCATGGCGATGAGCAACGCTGTTTTCATTGTCGACGAGGGCGTGGGCGGGGTGGCAGGGCACCTCTCTCGCGGTTTCTGCGTTTTCCACGAAGTGGCGTCGGCTGCCTCTCTTCGCAGCCTGCGCTTAGAGCGAAAGACAACCGACCGACGAAGAGGAGGAGGAGGAGGAGACAGAAAAAGAGAGGGAAGAGATTTACGTTCCGGGCGCCTTTTTCCGCGCGACCACCTTGACTGCCTATAAAGTGTTCACGAAACATTGGTGTGCGTTATGCGTGTTTCGCGAACTCGCCAACCGCGTCGATTTCTCGACGTGCAATAACACGTTCCGCTCGATGCGAGAGATGACACTAACGAGAAGAGACACAACGATGACGAGCGCGAAAGGTGGACGATTCCCGGTAACCGTTTTTAACGAAACATCGTCGATCCGGAAAAATCGATAATTATCGTGCATGAGGTACAAGCATTATCGAGCTTTTCATTTTTAGGAATAAATCTTGTTCACCCGAGAGATTATTCCGAGACGTTGGTCCGTGATTTGAACGCTATCGATATTTCGCGATTCCTTCGAAATGACGAGACAGATTTCCTCGGTGCGATTATTGCCGAATTTAACGTGTACCCAATAATCTTGACCTTTGCGACATTTGCTATCAGGAACAGTTCGATAAAGACTGGATTGCAGAACTAAAACATCTGCATAATCGAGAAGGAGCGTTGTTGTCGACCAGATAAAGAAGCGAGTTGGCGGATTGAAATTATCATCGAGAAGAGCACGTAATTCAGAAAGTAAATCTTATTTTCGTTCGCCTCGTTTGAGAAATTTTCGGCGGGATCTCTCGTGAAAGAACATTCCATTCTGATAAAAATGTACAGAGTAATGAAATCATCTTGTCCATCTCGTAATGACTCGACGGCCATGTTTACATCTCCCTTTTTTTTATCCTCTCTTGTTTGATGTTTTCAGAAAACTGACGGTAATTACTTTCACTATTCTAAATGGAGAACGGTGGCTGTCGTTGAGTTACGAACGCAGAGCGAAATTACTCATCCCACGCACGCATGCGTACAGGATGTCCCTAAATTACCATATGAACTCCGCCACCGCTACATTTCTTGCCGAGAATTAGGAATCAACATTCAAAAATAATTATCATCTATATTAATCTAATTCAATAATTCTATCCTTTAATTGTTCTACTCTCTAATCTAATCTATTTTCTTCCTCCTTTACTCTATTATTCTCTCAATCATAGGTAGACATTACAGCGGAAGCTTGCTGACGCCTTATAGGCGTCAATCTACAAGGTATCAATTATTCTTTTTCTTTTATAACTATTTCGTCATCCTACAAGCAATTATATATAAATATATACATGTACGTAAGAAAAAATTCTTTGTATTATTATTATTATTATTATTTCAGATAATCGAAGCGTATTTCTAGACGGCAGGTCGAAGGAGCATTTATCTTGGACGGATGTTGTCGAGAGGAGAACGTGAAATCGCACGTCGATCGCCAATAAAAATACACGCATTTTCGTTCGCGCTGGCGAAATAAATGCTTGATGCGATTTATAACCCGGACCGGAGCGGAGCGGAGCGCGGCGTATCGTCGGCGTGCATCGTTTGCGGAATACGTTTCTCCGCGCGGCGCGGCGGGTTCGTCGATCGTTCGATGGGATTCTTATTGTCGATTTCCTGCCGCACGCGTATCACGCCGGGCAGCTCTTTGTAAGCACTTTCTCTCTCTATTCTCTCTCTATTCTCTCTCTGTTTCTCTCTCTTGCTCCCTCTCGTCCTCTCGGTATCCGGAAGTCTCGACGCCGCGCGCTCGAAGATCAACTCGCGCGCGCGCGATGCCGACGGCAAACGTTCCTCGTAAAGCGTGAAAGTTAATTCGCATCGCACATTTCTGACTCGCGCGAGTTTTAGACGAATTTTGGAGATTGTGAGCAAAAGTGCAATTGCAAGCATTTCTCCGACGTACCTTATTGCGCATCGAAATATTCCAGTAAATTTACATTTATTTAATTTACGATATTATCTCGATATTATCTTCTTATCTTGTATCTGCGACGTATATCGAATAATATGTAAAGCGAGAATTTCCCCGTCGCGCAAAAATGATATATAGCTAGCCGCACGATAGCCGGCCACGAAGTTGCACGCTACCCACGTCGTGTCATCATTCCTTTCGGAAGGCGTGAGACTCGAGACAACAACGACGACTTGGAGAATGGGAAGAGCGCGACAGGTGTAGGCATAATGCGCCGGCACTGCCGGATGACTTATGCAGAAACGATGCGTGTCGTCCTCCGGTGATGTCCTCGCAAAATGCGAGACACGAGGATCGACGTTGCGGAAGCCTGCGACGGCGCGCGTCCGACTCCTCACCAAGTCCCCCTGAATTAAGGCGCGTTACGAAGCAGTTCCTAGAAATTCGCGCTGTCAGAAATCGAAGGGCGCGAAAAGCGTCTGGGAGAAAAGCGTGTCGATACGCGACTCAACGAGCCGAGCAATAAGATGGTATGGTTGACAATCAAGGAGGCGAAGGCTCGTAAAAAAGGCAATAAACCGCTCATGTTGGATCCGGATCAGTAAACCACGCATGTTGTGAAAGAGAGATGGAGAACCACGCATTTTCCGGAATTACCTTATCGCTCCCACGCCGATTCGATCCGGTCCGCTGCTTATTCCTTTCCGTTTGACAGAATCGGGGAGGGCAAGGGAAGAGAGAGAGAGAGAGAGGGGGGGGGGGAGGGAACAGACATTGAAAGACGACGACGAAAGGAGCGAACGGTAAGAATGCACGGGGTCTCCTCTCTTCCGTCGTCGCGCAGACGACGCGCGATGTGTGCGAGGTCAGTGACCATGGCGCGCACTCTCGTCGTCGCTCGCACTTCTTGCGGCCGGAGAAGCGGTAGAGGAGAAGGATGAGGAAGAGGAGGAGAAGGAAGAAGAAGAGCAAACGGGCGGCAATGCGAGGGGGGACAGCGGAGTTTCGCACTGCGCAAAATACGGCGGCTGATGTTTAACGGTCGGATGATACCGGATTTAGAGGCCGGAGGTAGCATCTCGCGCCTCTTTTCCGCCGAAGAGCAGCGCGCCGCTATTAATTGACGGGGGAGTAGAGCGCAAAGGACAGGCACCAATAAGAGAGCGAGAGAAAGAGAGAGAGAGAGAGAGAGAGAGAGAGAGAGGGGTGATATCTGAGAATTCGCGGCTGGTTGAAATATGGCCTTGAGGGAGCTGCGCTTCATTCGTGCGACCGTATTTACGAGACCGTTAATTTCTGGCCAATAAGAAAGCGAATTATCCTCGCGAAGGATTCGCGTCTCCTCGAGCGAATATTTCTTGCGCAACTCGCATATAACTTTGTCGGTGAAACGATATCGCGACGGTAGCGGGATTTATATGTCGCACGACTAACAGGAAGAACCCAGTGATAGTCGAGGCGGTTACTTAAATATTCGCCAGTTACAAAGAGGGAGGATATTTCCCACGTCGTCCGCGTGGGCGCAACAACACCTGCGCAAGACTCCCGAGTTGATCCTACGCAAGTACGTAAATTTATAAAAAAAAAAAAGGAAAAAAACAGAGAAGTTTCTCGCAGCTTTCATGCCTCCTTCTTAATGTATCCCCACCTCCCTCGATGACGCGCGAGATTTCGATCAAAATTACGGCCGAAGCTGTAAATAAATATAGACAATGCGAAAACCTCCGGCCTTTAAAGATTTTTATTATTAAATTAAATTTCATCTTTTAGCAATTTATATGTCGCTCTTCCGAGAATTCTTTCAATGAGACTTGGTTCTTAACGAATTTCCGTGTTAATACCGATTAACAATCTAGCCTGGATACGTCGACATACCATCCAGAAAGAGAAATAATTCCGTTGACGCAAGAAATCTATTTTTAAAGCTGGACACGCATAGTCACTCTCTCTCTCTCTCTCTTTCTATTACAGAGATAAATACAAATTGCCGCGTTATAGTAATCCGAGTTTAGCCGAGTCAACGTTCTCTATCGAAAGGAAAATAATTCTGCCGCGTCGGAGGGTCAGGATCAGTGCATGCATCTCTATGAGAGAGAGAGAGAGAGAGAGAGAAAGAGCGTCGTGTCAGCCGCGAGTTGTTGCGCGAAAAGAAAAGTTGGACGATAAGTGATACGGTCGCGGTGGCAAGTGGACGACCGATTGGCGAATCGCGAGCGATTCTCGTACACTCGTGAGACTCGCCAGAGACCCGGTCGCGCGGTTATCGCGACTGATAACCTCCCTTCGGCAATTGCCAAAAGCGTAGGTCTTGGCTTGGAGATAACGCTGGGTCAACGCCGGTTGATCTGGGTCAGCGCCGCCGATCGTCCCGCGGGATGCGGGAGACTCTTTATCTCCTTCCAGACATTACCGACGATTACAATAATAAGATAACGATTGCAGTGAGAATATAAATAAGCCAATAATCTCTCGCCATCTGGCCCGAAGAATCGTCGCGCCTGTCACACCGTGTTACGTAACACGATTCGAGACTCGAGCCGATCTCGAGACGAAAATTATTTCTGCCTACCGGGAGCCGCGATAAGAAGAGCGAACCTTCCGTCTTCGTGCAAGGCGTGGTGTTCACGTGTTATTACCTCCTACGACGTGCGTGATAAACGTGCGCGCCATTGGGGAGCCTTCCGAAGAAAAAGAGATGTGTATACACGCAGAATTTAAAGATAATTATGATAATTATTCGCGGAGCGAAAGTAGGCCACACGTTCGTGCGGATAACTTTAAAGATGCTAAGACCAATGAAATCTGTGTTTCTTGCAAATTTGTTTCTTTTCCCGCCGAATATATCTAAATTTAATCACATTTGGTTTCATTTCATTTTAAATTAAGGACGTAATGATCGCATAAGCGGCACTTACATTACGTTTTTTTACGAAAGGAATATTTCAGTTGAATAAAGTCATCTCATCGAGACATATATTTACGACGCTTGTTCTACAATTACTTGGAAAATTATGTGATATGACATCTTTATCATTTTCCCGGAATTCTCCCAACTTTTTGCGGCTGCTTCGTGGAATCAACGCGCATCGGAAATGCGCGTCTCTGAGAAGTGTCACCGAACGGTTGCGACGATCGGAGAAATACGATCGTCCGAGGGATGCATTCATTCGGATAATGTGGCTATATACGTCGGATATACCCGCAAGGTCGCGCGATTCTCGTCGCAATAATGCCGCGACGAGGAGCGGCGAGATTCTGACCGGCGCGGCGGTTGTTCAACGCCGGCGGTTTATGCATACCGAGGAGCGAGAGAGCGCGTTTCATATGTGTACCTACGAATGTGGGTCGAGAGCTTAATACGGTAACTCCGAATATAAAAAGGTTGCGGCATCGAGAGCCGTGCAAGAGTGTCTCACCTTTGTTACACGTGGATGACGTAACGCATTATTGATGTCGGCGAGGAGCGAGTATGCTAAACTCGATCATGCGGATGTCATACGCGCGATTCATGCGAATCTAGTTTTGCAAAAATATTCCCGCGTATATACGTAGTCTGCGTGCATCGCGAAAAATTATCCCGGAGAGATTTCGTACATTGGTTAATATTCAGCCGTAATATTGTTTCGTGCGGTCACGGAGGAAAAAAATCGATGATTTTTTTCGTAGTCGGAACGAATAAGCCGTAAAAAATTGTCTCGATCAATCTTCGTGCAAGATTCAGAAATCAACTTTCTCGAACTTTTGGATACGTGCAAATATAAATAATTGGACGAGAAGAAGAGAAAAAGAAATATATGTGCGTGCGGTGCGATATAACAGAGAGGGACGAAATTTCGTTAAAAACTTTTTATTACCCGAAGGTTAGCAGACAGAGCGATAACTTTTTTGCGTAACAGCTCGCTCGCTCGCTCGCTCGCGGCAAGGGCAGAGGGAGAAATCATTTATTCATTATATTAGGGTGAACGACGGCTGGGAACTTGCACGTCGACGCGTCAATACGCGTACACGCTCGCCCGAGACATATCCAGCGTGTCAAGTAGATAATAAAGATCGAACACGAGGGAAAGGAAGGCATGCATCGTGCACGACACACGGGAAGAGTTTCGCGAAGCCATCGCCACCGTCGTCGCCGCCGCTGCCGTCGTCGTCATCATCGTCATCGTCACCGTCGTCGTCGTCGTCGCCGCCGCCGTCGTCGCCACGCCCGTTCACTTTCTCCGATAGTACTAGAAACAGCACGGTCCGTACGTCCCCCTTCCCTTCTCGTCGCCAGGTTCGTCCCGTCCCGTCCCTCCCTCCGCGTCCCACTCGCGGGCGCATATGCCCGCAGATCTAGGCTAGCTCAGTGGGTCTAGGTCTAGGCTAGCCGCGACGTCGCGCGCGCGCGCGTGCGGTATGCACCGGCGATGCAGCCGCGTGCGCGCGCCTCGGGGAAACGACGACGACGTAAAGTGCGTGCGTGTGCGAGCGTCGCGCGCGTGCGCACCATGCGACGGGCCGCGTTATATTTAGACGATGCGGTGCGAATGCGAGCGCGAATTCGCGACCGAGCGGCTCCCTCGCTTTCTCTTTCTCTCGCCGCGAAAGTAAAGATAAATTAGGAAGAGAATCGTTCCCCTATGCGGAACGGAAATGAATCGTTTGAAATTGTCATCTTTGGTCTTCTGTATGAGTAAGAGTTGCAGGGAAGCACTTGCTCGAGGAAGTTCGTCGGTCATATTCGAGATGCGTGTCGCCCTTTTAGTTTCAGATTATTATGTAACGTCATTACACCTGTACGTGTAATTTCGGGAAGTTGAATGTGTGTGAAAAACACACACGTATAAAACGTATAAGAATTTCCGTAGAATTAGATTAATCAGACGGAAGTCGGATAGGAAATGTAATTTTCGGGAATCCTCTGCCTCGCTGAATTTTGCTCTTTGAAAGGGATGCTTTTATAATAATCATAGATCCCGACTTTGGAGTTTGGCGAGCATGTGACCATGTACGAACGGATATGTGGGATAGTAGTGTATAATTTACGAAAGAGGAAGTACGGGACAGCCATGTAGTAGATAATGAATATCGGAGGAAGAGAGAGAGAGAGAGAGAGAGAGAGAGAGAGAGAGAGAGAGAAAGGAGATGAAAAGAGGAAACATTGGAGCAACATGTACATCATGTACATACATATGTCTCACCGTTATTTTAATGAATTTCGCTCTTTTGTTAACGGAAAAATTAATTGACGATTACATCAATATGTCACAATTTTATCAATTTTTATTACAAGTGTCTCTGAATTAAATCGTAAATTAAACTGATATCGCGATAAATCCGAGTTAAAATAAATCAAGAAAACAAAATTACATTTTGAATTCCCGAAGCTAAATCCTTCAACCATTTTTCTTGATTTTCAATGTTTCAATTTTTTATTTATATTTTTTAATTATTGATGGTTTGTTTTTAAAGATAAAACTTTATAGATTTATTCGTCGTTATGTGAAAAAAATTAAAATTAATTAAAAGATAAAAAAAAAATATTTATATTATAAACACTAAAACAAAAAAATTTTAAAATACATACAAAGATACATGGAAAGATAATGGAAAGAATATCGTAAAAAATTAAGAATTATTATCGCCTAAACCAATACTTTTGATCTATAAAAACATTAAAAGGAAAATCTGCGAAATAAGAGACGCTCCGATCATTCTGAAGCTGACTGTACGCGAACGAAAGTGAGCGAACGGATAGGAAGAAACCTACGCACGCTCTCTTCCTCTTTCCGTGATCTTCCTATCCTCACGGTGAACCAGCAAAAAATGTACATCTTAGCGGAAAGGGGGAGACCTTTAACTCTGGCGAACGGGAGCGAGTTGGAGCGATAGAGAATGTTTCCGCGGGCATGCGAGCAAAATGCAGTCGCTGCATCGAAAATAGAGAGATGGATCTGAAGATTTCATTTCTGTTATTCTTTTCTCTTCTTCGGGTTCAAAATTTAAATGTATATTTTCTAATATAGAGCATGCGCTCTCTACAGCTTCATGATTTCTATTTTGTCTGGAAATATAGATTTAAGATAATTTGGAAGAGCGACGATTGCTACGACCGCAAGTATAAGTGCAGAAAAAGACGAGATTTCAGCTACGTCAGCTGGTTCGCAAGAAAAAAAAAAAAAGAGCGAGAAAAAGGAAGCCGCAGATAATTGGGAGGGCACAGACGATATATCTAGTAGTGTCCTCCGCACAAAGCGAAGAGACTCAAGACAAGAGTTAGTTAGACTTTCGTCATAAACGGAGCGAAGCGAAGGGCCCGGACAACGGATCGACCGACGAACGAACGCACTTTATCGAGCACGAACGAGAGAAGAGGGGCGTGAAATAGATGAGATAGAGAGAGAGAGAGAGAGAGAGAGAGAGAGAGAGAGAGAGAGAGAGAGAGGGGGGGGGGCAGAGTCTAGGGCAAACGAAGTATAGAGAACGAGGAAAGTCCGCGCGCGAGATGCACGCGATATACAAGCGAAGCGCGAAAACGAAGGAAGAGAGAAATAGGGAGAGAAGACAAAGCAAACGAGTGAGCGAGAGTGGAAGCTCGAGGGAGACACGGTTACGTCTTCTTCGACGAGTGCGACAAGAACGGGAAACATCGGACGTGTCCGTTCACGCGCGTTCAGAGGGTAGCGGGCGGGGAGAGGGTATAGTAGTTGTTGGGCAGGGTGTAGGGAACGATCACACCACCCCGGAGGAGCCGACGGAAGAGCGGAGAAGAGAAGGACGAGGCGCGACATCGGAAGGCGGCGGGGAAGAGTAGGACCGACGAAGAGGCGAAGGAAGAAGAGGAGGAGAAGGTGGAGGAGGAGGAGGTGGAGGAGAAGGAAGAGAAGGAGGAAAGGGTACCGCGCCGCCGGGATGGTGGAGGGGAGGAGAAAGAGAGGGGGGTCAGACGGGGTGAATTGCCGGCGACAAGGTCACTGTCTATACCTCGCTGGAACCGCCGATACGTGCCTTCGGCGTTATACCCGCACGGTACTCTAGCTGCGTCGTTTCTCTCTTTCTCTCTCTCTCTCTCTCTCTCTCTTCCCTCTTCGGCTGCCCTCCGCCATCCGCGCCCGCTTCCCCGTGCAGCGAGTTACATGTATGCACATGCATGCACGCGTATGCCACGTACAGCCACGATGCGCGCGTGTGCACGCGCGAGACCCATGCGTGAGCTAGCATAATAGGAATAAAGAAAGTGACGCTCATCACGTAGGCGAGTCGAGCACGTCGGTCAGAATTTCGAGGCTGGACAAATACGATCGAAAGAGGAAGCTGGAAATTCTCCGAATCAAATCAACAATTTAATTATTTCGATTGGAAAATATGTCTCATCCGATTACAGATGTTCCTTTCGTTTTCAGTGGTATGTGTAGAAATTATTAAATACGGTCGAGAGATGAATGATTTATAATTATTATCGGAATTTAAAAATCATTAGATTATAGATCTAAGATCTAAATGCATTCGAAAAAATTAACAAATCTCGTTTTTTTTTTTTTTTTACTTAAATGCTATTATACTTCATATTTTATATTTCAGCTCCTGAGTACGGTTAGCTTTGTCTGTTAGTTGGCATCAAGTGCAACGCCACATCCATCTTCGTCGACGCTGTTCCCATCTAGAATTTATTTAGTATTCGGCGTTTAAATTCTGTTTACTTAGCGTCAGTTTCGGAGAACGTTGTCGGTGCGCCGCGTAGAGAAACCGCCGGTCGAAATTGAAAGTCGAAAGCGCAAGGAAATTTATTTCGGGCACACGCGCTTCCTCCTCCACCATCGAAAGCCGCGTTTAAATGTCCGAAGGAATCTATTTTCAGTGGCAGGAAACGCGCGAGATACGGACGCGTAGTGTCAACGTACATATCAAAGCATAATGATTGCTCGTCTAAATTTTCTTATCAGCTTTGGCGATAAAAATGCAAAAATCTCGACAGCATGACGAGGAGAACCGACCATTGGAAAATTTCTCTAAAAAAAAAAACTGCATGTCATGAGTCGTTTACGTCGGTTGCGCGACAATTAACTTTCCTCAGCAAGTTTATTTTAATAGACATCAAATGATGGTCCATAAATCGATGCAATAAAGAAGCACGTTTACATAAATGTACATGTTTACATAATCACCGGGGTGATTACAGCAAAGTGTGGTAAATGTGACGTAGCTTGCGCTAATGATAACATTGATAATCATTATTAAAATAAATAAATACCAATTTCTTTAATAATTTTATAGTCTCTAATCTCGTTAGATATTGCAATATTGCACTTATTTCGAGTAATTACTCAAATCGATTTTATACTGAAGAATAACAAATTGATCGGAATAGATTCTCAGAACCGATTGAATTTAAAATGTTTGACGAATAAAAAGATATTTCAATAAGTTAGAGATACAAGAGTGTAACGACATATTGCTTTTATTATTAGTCTTACGTATAATAAAATCAATCGAAATTTCAAGATGTTCTATTTTTCGAAAATTCTAGCGATATTTTGGACAGCTCGGCTTCGTCTGGTCTTTGAACCCAGATATTCGATATTGTCATGACCGATGGCACCGATAAATTTCGAAAATATCCATTGCGAGCCAAATCGTAACACGCGACCCGACGTGCTCCAATAGTTGCCGGCAAATGGAGGGAAACCTTGAAGGAGGCATTTACTCGGCTTACGAACGCGCTCTCTCCTACTTCCTCCCTCGACACCATCCTTCACTCGTCGATTATCTCTATCGTCACGTTGAACTGGATCTATCGAACGTCGCCGCGTATATCTGCTCCAAGAATAATTTCGCGCGAGTATGAGGCTCTTCTTATTTGCGCGACACGACGACGATCCACATCCGGGGCGCGAGTTTTACGCTCTTTAATCGCTAATATCGCCATCGAACGTAATGTAACTTTCAAACGATCTAATTACATTCCGTTAAATACATCTGACAAATCATCGTAAATTCGATAACATATTCTTACTCAAGCCACCACTATCGTCTTCTGTGTCTCGAACAAGCGGATGTAACGGACGAACGTTCCGAAAAGATTCAAAATATATAGTTTCTCTTGGTGCTTATTTCTTTTGAAAAAAAAAAAGGAAAGGAAAACAAATGCGTCTCGTTATAAATTGGCCGTAAACAAAAGCCCCCCCAACGGAGGACCACGCTAAAAGCGTCATACGAGCGGTTGAGAACCGTCTGGTGCAACAGTGCTATGCATTTTTGCCGGCGGCTAGCGACGACGACGACGACGACGACGATGGCGACGATGACGATGACGACGACGACAACGACGACAGCGACGACGATGACGATGACGACGACGACGATGACCATGACGACGGCGGCGCTGTGCGCGCGCGAGCTCTCTCTCTCTCTCTGTGTGTGTGTGTGTGTGTGTGTGTGTGTGTGTGTGTGTGTGTGTGTGTGTGTGTGTGTGTGTGTGTGTGAGTAAGCACACGCACGCGCATCGAACGCACACGCGACGCGGACACGGCGGGCACGGCAAGTGCGCACACACAGAGAAGCGCGCTCTGATAATATATACACTGCAAATATACAATACTACAATACACACGTCGGTGCAGGGGCAGAGACCCAGGAAGGACGCGCTTCTCTGTCAGCCACAGAGCCTGCCAGCCTATGCGCGCCTATCTGTAAAGCCGTGCGCGTTCCCGCGTTCTCCTCCCGCCTTTCCTCCTCCCGTCTACAGGGTGATCCGAAAGACAGAACGGAGACGCGAACGCGAGCGCGGAAGACGCCACGCACGCGAATTTTATCCTTTACAGTTCCCCGCACGTGCGAGTCAACGCGGATTCCTTCCTCCCTTCTTCCTTCTACGATTTTCACGCGCGCGAGTTTTCGGCGTTCTTCGCCGAATAAAGCTATCCTCCCTCCCTTCCTTCCCGCCTGTAACGCAAATCCGGAAGATGTGTAAAATGCGATTTTAATTTACGTCTTTTGTGTGCACACGATTTAATGGTTTCTTGATAATTGTCCTGCAGATAAACGCGATGCTCTAATTAAAATTTCTGCTTCGTGTACTGGATGATTCTAAGAACGACGCGCGAATGGTTTCAGCCTTGAGTTAAGTCTCTTATAATAGGGTTTTTGTAAATAATAGACTCTTGAGTAAACGCAACGTTCTAATTGAAATTTTCCTCCTACGAGTCCCTTACATCTTTCATGCACATATTTTGTGCTCGATTATATTAATGAATTCTTATTACGTAAACGTTTACTAAGTAAACGTCCTAATTAAAGTTTTTCCTTATCGAAGAGACTCGATATATCTCATAAGTAAAAAAATGCCATTCATTTATTTAACATGCAATAATGCATTTTTTTTATCGATATTCATTTTCACAGTAAGGTAAAAAATTCCTTTTTTTTCATTCGATAACGTAATTTATAATGAATACGTAGTATTAACTACTATAATAAAGAAATATAATAGATATCAGCATAAATTTCATTCCACGCGGTACAGGAATAATTTTTGCAAATGGCAGTCGGTTCGCAGTTTACACGAGAGGGCACAAATGCAAAGTGGATTCACGTCGAACTATTTAATTCCGTAACCTTCCTCGCACGGTATCGTAACGAATTCCACACGGAGGTTTGATTTCCTCATGAATATTCAGCGGACGCTAGCGGCGCTATTTAAAGGAACTTTACACTTATTATTGGATCGCGCGATATCAGCGCGGAACGTCGCGTGAAATTTTGCTGAAAAGAAAATCTCCAGCGAGTAAACTCCGAAACTTTGACGAAATTAAGAAACTGAAATATCAAAATAACGAATGTTCAAAAAAAAAATCAAAAAAATCGCAATGAGAAGAGAAAGATCCACGAGAAATTCAAGATTTCCTTGCGCTTCTCAATGATATGATTATATTTACAATGCGCCGTGCAGCTTACAAAACATACGATAATTATGACAATAAATCGAGGGGTATCATGAATGTAATAAACATCTCTCTGTCAAACAAGAGATTAAGAATGTAAGCAACGAGAAGTAGGGAGACTTATTTTACTTTTATAAATCACTTTTATAATCATTGAATTTAGGCTCAAGAGTGTAACGTTATCCGCGCCCTGTCCGTTTAGTTTCGGGAGAAAAGAAGAGGAAACGAGAACCCGTATGTGCGAACCGAAGCTTTTGCCCGCCACGAAATCGACGTGGCGTTCGCGACGACCCGTTATTTTTTGCCTCGCGTGCAATTTGCGAAACGTGCCGTGGCCTACAATAAAAAATCCGATACCTCCGTGTACTTCCGGAATCCGCGGATGCCGTTAATCAGCAAGTCACGAGAATGTCACGCATGGATCGTGTGAGTGCACCGGTTAACTTTCGATTTTTATGCTAAAACGACCGATCCGTTCGATTCGACGGCGATTTCTGCGCGAATCGAGCGTGCTCGATGAAATGTGGCAGGCAAAAAGAAGAAAATATAAGATTTATTTTATTACTAGAGCCAAGTTGTACAGAATGTAAAAGACGATTTCCATCGAAACGCAGCATCTGCGAGAAATTTCTCTCGGCGCGATTAACGAGAACCCGCGCTTTCCATCGATGAATGAAACGAATAATCGCGGAAAGAGCGGCATCCGATGTACCCGCCATCGTCGAACCACCGACACGGTTCTATTGTTTCGCAGCACGCGCGTTTCGCCCGAGCGATCGGCGCCATTTCGCGCGAGCATTTCCAAGAGGAAAGCCGGATTGTCGTCCTCGGGCAGGAAGTAGATCGCCGCGCCCCTTCCTAGTTCGACCTAGACCTACCACCTAGACCTAGACTCGACAGCGGCGCGTCTCATTTCTCGCTCGCGGTTTTCCTCTCCTCGCGCGCGGTGAAACCGTCACCTGTTTCGGGAAACAAACTCCAGTACTTTCACGTCGTTCAAGTGGATGCTATACGATATCGCGATACATTCGTATTTGATTCTAACAAAAAAAAAAAAAAAAAAAAAAAACATTGTGATGGATTAATTTTAAAGAGTAATACCGTTTTGCGAAAAAATATTAAAAACTAAAAAAGATATTTTTGTTTTCTTTTCATTCAAAAATTATTTTTTTTTTCTTTTAATTCAAATTTAAAATGATAATGAAATGATAAAGAAGCGCAAAATTTTCTGTTGCACTCGTGCGAGAATTGTTTCAAAACCGAATGAAAATTTTATTAAACGCATTTTAATTTCGAGCATCGTCGGATGACGGAGTTCCTGACGAAGGAAGTCGGCTATCTCCGATCAGGAAGTGGACGCTGTCGTATGAAGCGCAACACGTACGCCAGGGCAGGCCGCGCCTAGTCGACCTAGACCTAGACCCGCTCTAGCCTTAGAATCCACTCTGCATCAGCCGCTTCATTCCTTTATTTTTACTTCGCCGCGGCCGCACGAGCGCGTGTTACGTAAGGCTGCGGCGCTCTCGGCCCTTCCAACGGCGCCATAAACGCGCTCTCGCACAGCTTTATGAAATTCCTCCCTCTTCGTTTCTCCCCAGATCGGCAATTTTCCTCAACTTTGAAAATATCCCGGCGCATTCGCTCCTCGAGACAAGGAGGGCTGAGCCATGGACATTTTGAACGCGAACGACATTCTACATTCATCATCGATACACGTGTGTGTGTCGAGAATGTAAAAGAGAAAATATATTATTTACAACTACTATTTTTTATATCTTATATTTTATTTCGTGTTAATTCTTTTCGCCGCGAGTACGATATTTTCAAAGTAAAAAAAAAAAAAAGGGAAGAGAGACGGGAAGATTATATCATATTAAGCGACGATGATTTTGATGAGAATCTCATTTCTTGGAGAAAATTTTGATGCGTCAGGAGAACCGTCGAAGCGCTAAAGATAGAATGAGAAACAGTATCTTAATAACAGAAGACATTTATCAGTACACATATTGATCAAGAGCACTTTGAACTCTCGGATTCACTTTCGCCTCGTTTAAGGACGCTTGTTCTCAGATATCGTTTGTAATCAGATCGATCTCATGCATGGTAGCGGCGAAGTGTCTTTTCTGAAATTATCTTATTATCGGCCATCGATCGTTTGTACCAAACAAGATTTCGATCTCACCAAGGTAAATCGCGACAGAAAAATACTTCGGTATAAGCTAGTGCATTTTATGATGACTGATATCCAACAGCTGTATAAATGACTCTCTCTTTCTCTTTTTCTCTCTCTCTCTCTCTCTCTCTCTCTCTCTATCTCTCTCTCTCAATTTGATATTGAGCAATTGCGGAAAGATTCCCGCCTGACAATTTAACAACGATAAGAAATATATAACGCGCACTTAATATAAATTCGATATTTTCTTAAAATTTGATTACGTTTCTTTGAAGTTAGCGAAGATAAATTTAATCCTATCTTGCGATTGCAATATTATATTGGACAAAAATATTGGACGCGTCACGTGAATCTCCATGTGATACTAATGTGTGATATAAAATGCTTTTCTAAATGTAAACATCACAACACGGAAGATAATTTCGCGAAGATTACGTAAATCATGTTATTAAATCGTTGCCTGATAAGCGTACACGTAAATAGGAAGATAGATTTGTATTTAGTGCGTGTCAATATTATCGCGAATTTTTGATAATACTTCAGATAAATATTAATATACACAGTCAGCAATTAGTAAAGAGTATCAAAGTAATAAATTAAACGCATTTTAAATAGAGATTCTATCAAACACTGAGACTATATTATTTATACTAACTGTCCAAAATAAACACTGACAAAATTGTATATACCTTTCTCAAATATTTTATCCTTTTCGAAATGAAATAATTTCGCGAAAAAGAGAGAGATATTACAAAATGTTTCAATAATTAAACTATAAAATAATAAAATAATTTAAATCTAGGCATATGTAATGTACAGAGCTGATATATGTGTCCATCCGCCAGCGTTTTATATTTGGGATTTCTCTCGTGGTGGCAAAGAACTGAACGCGGAAATTTTTCTACGATCTCTTTGCCTGGCTCTTTCGTAAGCGGCTGTTATTCGTCGGCGGATTCGCGCCGTTCTATTTTTTCCGTCGATTTCCCGCGGTAAAAAACTGCGCGCTTGCCCCCTTTTCTTCCGCCCCTCTCCGAAACCGCTCTTCTCCATCCGTTTGCATTTCGCTCGTTCGAAATTACATTGGTGTGTCTGGCGATCTTTTAAAAATATCTCGGGAGTACTTGATCTAGGGCAACCAGGACATTCCTGATCCCCCGATGGCGCGGTTCCCAAATACGCTCATTCTCTGTGCACTTTTTGCCATCGACCGTGAAAAAAAATCGCTCTCATAATCGAGCCGTTTTTCACGTCATTTTTTTTTTTTTATTATCGAGACTCAGCATAGATCGTTTTACGCGATGTTGTACTTTTTGTAACAATAGCGGATATATAGCTGCCGAGTATATCATGGTTTTCTCCAGAATAAAGCAGGCATGCGCGTGTTTGGACAGCTTGTCATTGTTTCCGAAAAAGACCAAAATATTTTGGCAGCATCTGTTTCTCGGTAATGAAGATGCTAATGTATTCGCAGGTTACTTTGACGTCAAACGTTAAGTTCCAGAATGTAATTGATATTCGCATGAAAATCAGGTTTACCCTTGACACAGTACACGTACGAGCGAATGACACGAATCGAAAGAAAAAAAAAAAGAAAAAGAAGGAAGAGTATATTGTAAATCTCTCTAATGTGACATTTATTCCGTAACTCGTGTCTATCTAATGTTTTTCTATAATAGAAACTTTATATTCAAGCGTGTTTCTTTTGTTTTCAAGGTCTTAGGCACACTGTACATTTGGCGAAATTGGACTTGATATTTTTTATGGGATCTCGCGCGACGCGAGGCAATTAGCATGGGAAATTAAACCGTCTTTGAATCGAACGCTTCTATCGCTATTCGGAACCTTGTAACACTTTCGCTTTGACGCGTCGTCAGCGGCAAAATTTGTGCCACCGCCGGTTTGCCAACGCGTTTCGCGCGCGTCACTTTCGTTCCCGGCGTGCTTAAAGGGTCTTTCACACGTTTCCCGAGGCGCTAATGGACGACGAATCGCGGTTCGATGATGATCCGGCCGAAAATAGCGGCGCGCTATTCTATTCTTTCCCCGAGTCGCTATTCCGGTAGCGCCCGCCGTAAGAAGTCTATAAAGCGGTCGACCGCGGACAGAGAGGCAAACATTTCGCTCGATAAACACATCCTTGATTATTTTCTACTTCGCGAACGATCCTCTTCCCTCGTGCCTATCGATCGATATCGGCCGGCCGAACAATCCGACTTTGCGGCAGGCGCGCCGATCGATTTAATGATCGAGATGCCGGAGTATAATCCGTGTAAAAAAAAAAAAATTGCAAGAGAGCATTTTCTCCTTAAAAGACGGGATCCCAAACTGATCGGTTAAAAAGACAGCTAAAAGTAAATTTCGTATACGACACCATGTATACAAAGTTATGTATGTGCGGTCACTCTTACATCGCGAGAGTTGCGCAATGTTTGCGCGGTACAGTGATCTAGATAAAAGGGGCCGATGGCCAATTGGCTCCGACGAAATCGCGGAAAATCGCTCGACGTAGTTTTGGCAGAACGCAAATTCTCTCGCGGATGTACTCGCGCGGTGCAGTGGCCGATACGCTAAAGAAAGCTTTTTGACACAGGCAATAAGGTCGCATTAGTGTCGGTCCACAATAGATGATTTAAGCTTTAAGAAGTAAGAAATTGACCAATTATAATCGAATATGAAAAGAATAATCGATTATGATTGGTCAATTTCTTACGATTTAAAGATTAAATACTTATTGTGGACCGACACTTAGGCAAGACGAATTATTAAAGATTCAGATCAGCTTGAATAGTATTCCATCAAAATAGTAGTTTGTCGTGAATAACGATAGATGTAACTAGAGATATTACGATTCAATAAACAATAAACTACATTTTGGTGGACCTCGAAACGCGAACTATTAAGTGTATTTCATTAAACAAATGTAACTATGATGATCATAATATAGTAGTTTTTAATTAAATAACAATCAACTTATCATAAATTAAAAAATGGGTTTACGGTACATTCCGTGCGTGGAATTTTATTCGCAATTTCTTTAAAGAGCAATTTCATCATCGGGTATCTTAGCAATCTGGTATTAAATTGAAAGCAAATGTTCTTTCTTGTTGATAAAAATTTGAGAAACCTGCTCGTGTATATTTGTGTGTGTGTGTATATGAAAGAAAAAGAGAGATATATTAAGTCAAACATTATAACTTTTTTGGATTAGTTCAATCGCTTTAAGAAAATATATTGAAATATCTTAATAACCCAAAAAAGTTATAATGTTTGATTATATATAATTACATATATAAATATAATTATGTATAAATCGACAGTTTTTCTTTTGTTGTCAACGAACAAAAAAATTTGATGAACTTATTTATTATTGAAATCTTTTCCTATATATATATATATATATATATATATATATATATATATATATATATATATATATATATATTATGAACTTATTGAAATATCTTTTCTATATATATATATATAGGAAATTGAAATTATACATATAAAGTTGTAGTAGTTGAGAGAAGATTTATTGATTTCCTCAAAGCTTAATTTTTCCAAGTAATTTAAATGACTCATCGATTTCAGTCAAGGAAGAGAGCATAAATACAAGAATTCTAGGAAATACAAACTTTCCGTATTATCGTCATCATTTATCCGAATGAAGTTCTACGTATATCCGGTATCGAAAAAGCCTTTAACAGGTTGAATTTTCTCCCGTCCACAACCATCTCCGCCCGCGCGGACCGCAGCGCCTGCCGCAATGGGAACACGGCCGTGCCTTTCGGACGGGGGGGAGAGGAAGGAGGGGGGGGGACCCGGCGACGTTACCAAATCGCTATGGCGTAACATTTTGCTTATTCACGTTCGATTATACAATCTGGCACACTTTTACTCGGAGCGCGGCTCAGCGGCCCTCGAGCGCGCCTCGGTATAGCGTAGTGTCATTACATTACAATTTTGTCTCTTACTTTCCAAACTTTGCGCGGATAGCAATGTCCTCCTTTCTTTATATATACATATAAAGTAAAAAAGAAAGGGCAAAAGAAAAAAAGAAACGAAAAAAATACCTTTATGTACACGTATTTATTTTTTCGTATGTTAAATAAATATTTAAATGTTTTGTGTAACAAACTCGTAAAGTTGTTTTCAAAAGCGTCTTGTGGTTTCCGGGTTCAATTTATACACAATATTTCAATCGAGGAAACAGAGATGCTAAATTTCGTATAAACGTTAGAATAAAATTAACGCAGAGCTATTAGTTCGCTCGCGTTTTTCGTGGCGCATTCTTTGCGAAATTTTACGGGCTAACCGTAGAGTTATTATGGACGGCATATGTGAAAGACAAGCTTACTCCGAGCTACGGAAATGTTCATTAAGGCGCTGTGTTATTAGCAGATTTCGAGCAGCCGCAATTTACGATTCGGTAAACGGCGATCATTTCGTATCTCCGCGCGTACCACGAATGGCGCTTTAAACGCGCCTTAAAGGCGCACGTGGCAATTGTCTTTTTCGACCAAAACGACTTGGGCTCGACAGGCGCGTCGTAAAAAGGAGGTTAAAAACGATCTCGCGGGATATTTTCAATTAGGGAAAGTTCGATCTCATTGTCGAGCGTGTCGCGATGGGGAGCGTGTCGCGGCCTGCGATCATAATAAAACACAACGAGTGTTGTCGCTTCCGCTCGATGCGCCCGCCCTCCCCCCCCGCCCGTCTCTCTTCTATTTTCTTTTCGCGGTGATAATTGATACTCCGCGCTCGCACGCGGAGAATTTCACCGCGATTTTACGCCGGGACGCTTTTCACCTCGAGACCCGCGGCTCGTCAAGAAATCAACCTTGGCGCCGATCCGAGAAACGCGACTGAGCTCTCCGCTATGCCAGCTGCGTACGTTGATCAGCTGTCGATTCCGCGTCGAACTTACGCTTGCTGGCAAAGAAGAGGAGGATTTTCCGCGTCGCGAAATCACACTCGAGAAATCTCCCGACTTCGCGTCCCGATTAATTATATCTCGCGCGCGCCGACCCGAACAGACCCGACTGACCCACATCGTCTGTTCGCGTATGTAATTAATTTCCGCGACACCTTGACGCGGGCGAATTGGTCACACAAACATTCCGACGTCGGTGAGAATTGGTAAAAACCTAAGGCCGAGTGCCCGCAATCCGCAAAGTGTTATTCCGCGTCGTCCTCAATTTTAGAATCGCTGACTTGCTCAATCTTGGAGCCTCCTTCAAAACCTCATTACCGTGGACGAAATTTTTATGCTTAGAATTGAATCGCGAAGAGCTTACGCTTGCTTTCATCATTGAAAAATTCCCTTCAACGTCGCGGAAGCATGAGAAAGCAATTACGCGCAATTTTTGTATTTTTATCATAGATAATTAAAGGGATTAATTTGAATGAGTTAAATCCGAGAGATGTTAAATCGGATAAAATCGTGCTCCTTGTATCGGCGTCCCCTAATTTTACAAGTTTTACAGAATTCTGATTTAGAAAGTTTAAAAATAATTGCTAAGATCGGTAGAAAATTCCTATCCTGCTATCTAGATATCTCTCACGAAGAAAACATCCGCTACTTTGTAACAAAGATTGCATGTATCGAAGGAGAAAACTGCGGGTCTGCGTCTGTCAAGATGCGAGAGCGTAGACGGAAATGCTTCAGCGGCAGGAAGCGAATCTGGGCCGTCGAATCGGAGAACGGCAAGTGGGTCACGAGAACGAGTCGCGCTTTGGAGGTGTCGACGTCGTCGCCGTCGACAGCGACAGCGACAGCGACAGCGACAGCGACGGCGACGAGGACGGCAATCGCTCTCTTCCACGTTCTCCGCGACAAGGCGAATCCTTTCACTTGGCATCTTGGTCGCGGAGGAAGTTCTCCTCTCGCGGTCTCGTCTTAGACAGACTAGATGCTTCCTGCCTTTGCGCGCTCATCGAGAAACTCGCGGCACTTCTTTCTTACGACTATCGCCTTTGAAATCGCGGATTTACGTTCTAATTCCTTTATCACTTTCTCGCCTGCTGAGATTAAAACTGTACGACGCTTTGGTGTTAGTTACTACGTTTACTTTATGATCTGAGTGACCGGTGTATCTAAGCATTTATTAATATCACTTGACGTACGGTATGATTATTATTTTCACCGCACAATGTGAGAAAGCTATACAGAGCGTTTCGTTTGTTATTCCGCTACAGCGGAAAGTGAAATAAGTGTCAGAGATTTGATGTCTCCTAAATTGCGCAATTGGTATGTTGCAGGAAAAATCGCCCGCTTGTTTTAAAAATAAGCAGGAAAAATAAAAATGTTCAAAAAAGGACTAGGCAAAATAGGCATAATGTCAATATTCATTTACATCTCACTCGCGATTGTTTTATTATATTCCGAGCTGCTGCATGGCGTATCGTGCATAAAAATATCGCTTGTACATTTACATCTTTCACATCTTCGCAATTCGTTTAACGAAGATATAAATATTCCCTGATGATTGATTCAATAACGTAATATTTTCAATTTGGCGCGCGCATTGCGTTTTAAAAGATTCTAAAGTAAACCTGATCCTGTCACCCGAGCAAAATGACAGAAAGACACAATACGATGTCGTTAAATCGTAAAATCGTCGAAGCATCTTTCGCTCGCGTGGTAACTCGTCAAAAACGAAAATATTCCGCGTTTGGTTAGTCGGCGATCGAATCGATATCTATGAAGTCGAAATAAACTTCACGGGCTATCGTTACGTCACGACGATCGAGTCTTCAGATGCTACCGTGAGATACCGAAATCACTGTTTCATCGAGTATTCATCGTCCCCTCCCCCGCGAATTCCCCCGCATTCTACCCCCGTCTCCTCCTCTTTTCGACCGCCGATCGATCGCGATGAGAACGGAGATACATCTACTATCGTCGAAATTGCCGATAAGTAAACGAGGTCAAAGAAAAGGCCCGCCTCATTGCAAGTCTAGCGTGAAATCCGAATCGTCAGATTGCTATCCGCTTCCTTCGCCCGTAAAGGGTGAAATTTCGAAATCTCAGACCACTATTCCCGGCTCGGATTTTTGTTTTGTAAATTTTGACATTCTTCCGACGACGACGACGACGACGACGATGACGACGACGACGACGACACGGAATGTCAATCGAGTACCGTTCGACACATCGCGCGACCGGAGCATTATTCGTTATTACTTGTTATTGCCCATTGTTCGAAATCATCAGGTGGATTCCCGGGGGAAAATTTCCTCAGCGGGGCACGCTAATTTCGCCAATTATGTTGTTGTAATAAATTAGAGTTTGAGAACTTACGTGAGGATGGCTGACGGTAATGCAAGTGATGCTGAAGACCTTGCGCTTGATGATGATGGTGATGGTGGGGCGGTCCCATCGTCGGACCCATGGTATGGTTGCTGTGCTGATGGTGCGGCGAGCTCCCCCGATGTGGGTGATACTGGGAGGGATGATGCTGATGAGGATGATAGGTAGGCGACAGGAAGCTTGCCGTCGACCCCGGATATACGCCAGGGCTGTGGCAGGCTGATCTACCGAGTGCTGCTGTCGATAAAGGCGTTCAATAAAAAAGTACATCTCGGAAGTACATCGAAAGTACATCTCTTTTCAAGTTTAAATTCGATCAACTTTTAATCTATCAATCTTACTTGGACGAGCAAAACTATCTTTAAACGATTTAACATCTAATCCACAATTATCGTGTAAATTTTCCTATATAAATAAACATACATCCGTCTCCGAAATACAATCAAGATTTATTAGAAAGATTTAGAATTAAAAATATAATTTTTTTTATAAACTTGGCGTTCGTTCGTCACAAACTTTCTTATCCTTGAAGGTTAATTTTCTGATAAAATTGACTCGACAAGAGCTAGATGAGTCCTATTGGAAGCCAAATGGAAAAATTGGAGGCCAAATGGAACAATTCTTAATGACAACATATTTTATTACAAGCCATTCAAAAATTCCTTTAGCAATTTGGCAAACAAATAATCTTCCAAAGAAGTTGATGTATAAAATAATATTCTCTCTTCGTTTCTTTTAAGGCTTTTCTTTCTAAGATTTTTTTTTTCTCACTTGTGTAAACACGTCAATGATAAAGATCGAGCTCACCCGTCGACAGATGAGAGTGATGAGACGCCAAGCTCGGCTGGAGGGACGAATTAGGATTGAGCCTGGCTTTCAGTAAGAGATTCGCGTCCTCGTTGCCACCGGAGGACGTGCTGGACTCGACGTCGCTGACTCCGCTGTCCGCTGGACTCGCTGGCAGTGATCCACTTCCTGCTTCCAGCCATGAAACAAAGGGAGGAGACGCGTCCTCGGTGATAAATAGTGGACGGAGTTCGCAGCGATAAGACGCGACACCGTCAATTAATCTCGCGCGATTCGGTTCCGCGCGGAACAGCGCGATAAAATAAAATGGAAGGCACTCGAGAGAATTGTATAGAGAGAGAGAGAGAGAGAGAGAGAATCGTTTGCCTTTGAAAATTCTTATTTCGTCAAAAGTGGCATTATATACGCAACAAGGGGAACGAAAAGTGTGAAAAAGTTGAGTCGAAAGTTGTGTGTTTGCGTGATAAATACGAATAATAAAGTGATAAATAAATGAATATCTTTCGCATATTTTTTATTTTTAAGTAAAAATAAAATTATTTTTAAATAAAAGTTATTTAATAAATAGCTACGAGACTTTTGTTTTCGACATTTAAAGTCGTTTTTATTTAACGTTATCGTTCCTTGATTATTCTAAATAATATACTTTTCCATTCTATTTTAATGAACTTTTCAATCTATTTTAATGAACTATCTTCTTCTAATTAATAGAATAAAATTATCCATATAAGATTAGTTAATTTCACTTTCTAATATATTAGTCGGTGTTTCTTTACGCCTGTATTAAAATTCTCCTCGTGTACTTCTCCAAATTTTACTTTTAATCTCCTTCGGAAAATTGTCTGTTTTACGAGAGAGAGAGAGAGAGAGAGAGAGAGAGAGAGAGAGAGAGAGAGAGAGAGAGAGAGAATAGTTTGTCACGAAAATTTCGATACAATTCCTCGCGTCTGACGTCATATGACGGTAAATGCATGTAGTTGAAGCGACCACCATGTCGGTTTAAACATCCTATGAATACCAAGTACACGTCGCAATTACCGAATCGCCGTTTCGCTTTAACATATTACGCGAATGTGATAAATTAGCAGCGATCGACCGGTCCGGCTCTTTGCCAGACCCTAAATTAAAGCCACGCACACGTCGCTTTCGTCCGCCGCTTTAAACAAATTAGATGTCCCATCGAGATGGTCCAGGCGACTCTCGTTCTCTCCCGCTCGTTCGGCTTTATCGAGCGTCGCCGAGCCATGCCATGCCGAACGTGTTTTCGCGCGCGCCGTCAATTAAAGGCATCTTTATGCAACGGGCGAAGGTCATCCGGTCATTGGGTATGCATATCGCTCGCTCTTCCCACGGTACCTCACTCTCTCTCTCTTTCTCTCTCTCTCTCTCTCTCTCTCTCTCTCTCTCTCTCTCTCTCTCTCTCATTCTATCTTTTACTCTCGCGGCGAGGTTAACCGTCTCAAACGAGCCCCAAAGGGTTCTGCACGAGTCATTGCTCTCTTTCTCTTCATATCCTCCCGCCCTCTTTTTTTCTCTCTCTCTCTCTTTCTCTTTATCGCCGTCGTAGTCGTCATCGTCATCATCATCGTCGTCATCATCGTCGTTGTCGTCCTCATCGTTGTGTGTTACGCAAGACGATCGTGCAAGAGGATTGGCGCAAGCCGATAGCCGCGAATCTCACCGATCGACCGACGCCGCTTTATGCAACGATCGACTCGAGTATTTTAAGAACCGTCTTACTTACCCGAATTCCTGCCGAATATGCAACGGTCGGCTCGTTACCGGTGCGCGGCAATTTTTACCGTTGCGCAACGCAACTTTGTGAAATCGACATTGATCCACTAATTGCGACTTACGGATTACGAACGCGGAAATTTGGCTTACGTCGTTATTACACGACTTCTGCGTCGCATTACGATCACGATCACTCTTGAGAAATCGTGCTAAGAGCTTTTCCTTCCTTTTCTCTCCTTCTAACCGTTGTCGCGTCCATTTGTCGCTCTGTTCTTCAATCAATTAGAAACGGTAACGTCGATACACGACGATTGCAATTACTTGACGATACACGTCCAAGTGATCAACTGCGGTTGTCGCTTCGATAATGAACAATGCACAAGAGCTATCGCGTCGCGATCCAATTAACGGATCTTCTTTTACACGATAAATATCTATCCGCGAAATGTCAATTTCGTCTCGTATCTTGATCGTACAATACTCATGGTTATGAAATTCTTGGACGCATATATATTTCATGGAAGACTTATAGGAGCCTACAAATGACGGAATTATTGATGTCACATAAAGAAACGTAAATGACTTTGACATATATTTCTTTCATAATTACAACTAGATTTTCTTAAATAACTCACTCTAGTTTAGGAAACAATGTCGATATTGCGATTAAATCGTGAAAAATGTTATATGGAAAAATGACAAAAAAATTTCGAAGTATTTCTACATTATCCCTATCTATTTTATTTTCTTTTTTTTTTTTTAGTATTTATTGTATGTAGTCGATTTATATGGTATCAACAGTTGATGAGATCTAAATGAAATTGCTCATAATATTAATGTCCATTAAATAGATATATTTAATAAAATACTATCTCAACTTCTCATTTATTGGCTTTTACATTCTTATTCATTTGATATGTAAATACGAGCCATTCTATTTTTATTTTTATTTTGTCTTTTTGTCCTATTATTTCGTGATATTTTATTTTAATATTAAATTGCTCTACATTGAACTATCATCGCATACATATGTCACATTCCTGGTTCTATATTTTTATTTAATATATTTATTTCCATATATCATTCCTATATTTTCATTTTTCGTATCTATATTCGGCGATTTTTTTCTTTACTCCACTAAATATTTCAAATCCATTTTCGGATCTTTCATTTTTCTCCTTCCACATTCTTTTATATTGCATTATTAAGTTGCATTGCAAATTCGTTCGATATTAAAAATATATAAAAATAGTACATCTTGAAATATAAAAAAATATAAAAAAATTCCATCTTAGCGCTACCGTGATTTATCATCGAGGCACAATTATAGCGACGATCCTCGATCCCATTGACGTTTTTTCTAAAATCCCGTTGATGCGCCCTCGGGATCTTACCTGGCGTATTCGTCGTGGCGATGGCGGCAGTGGTGTAAGGCGGTTGGCCCATCTGTGCATGACCGGCCAAGTGTCGGCCGTATCCGTTTGGCAGGCCCAGGCCATGCTGCTGGGGATGCTGGGAGAGAATACCGTGGAGCAGACGAGTCCCCGTGCTGCTGGTGGTCGTCGCGCTGGTGGATCCCGGCTCAACTTTTACGCTCGCGAGGCCCAGCTGCTCCTTCTCGCCCGTGTCGTGCGGCTGAACTTCCCTGGTATCCACTGTAACGAGACGACAAGATACATCGTTATTTAGACATTAATCTTCCTTGGCTTAATACTAACACGAATACAAACAAATTAATGTAGATGAGGTGTGAAACGCCAAAGATTGTGTGAAAGTAGATTTGAAGTATTTGATAAAATAATTTTTTTTATTTTTTTTAGTTCATATCGAGCAAAATAAATACAGAAAAATTGACAGAATTGATTATTACAGTATAAATACCAGAAGAATAATATTTTAAAAAAAGGTATATTTGAAATATGAAGATGTTTCTTAAATTTATGCAATTATGAGTGAATTTATCAGATACAATTTTTTTGTCTTTGCGCTCCCTATTTTTTTCACACGTTTCAGTTTACTCCAGTTATCTAAAATATAAGATCGTGTTTTATTTTCTTCAAATGTAAAGGAAATCTCATAAATGATCAAAAGATCAGCTAACGGATTGTTATCTCAGACATTGAAGCACAGAATATTCTTTATTTCCCGTGCCATCAAAACATTTATAAGCGCAGTTACGGACCGATCTCTTATTAATGAGAAATGACGTTTCGAGATAAATCACTCGACTCATGATTCGTATTGCACCGGGCGTTGCTACATCCAGATTAAGTGAATTCAGTTTGTCCATTGGAAGATAAACATATCTCCTCGCCGGTCGATATAATTAAGCGTAGTCATAGGCGGATAAACCTTCTCACGAGGAGAGGAACGACAGAAGGAGAAGGGAAAAAAAGCCGCGGCTCGGGAGGCGTTCTCGAGGAACTCGCGCTGGCTGCCGAGAGGAAGTGAAAGCCGGCGTCTCTCCTTGACCCACTGCAACGTTTCTACCTTCCTTTCAGGCGGTGCCGAGCCGCGGCGGCTTCATTAAGCAATTTCTCGCGGCAGCGGGCCCGAAAAATTCGCGTGGAAAATGGCCGAACGACGAACGACGGGATTCAAGTCGAACGACGGGATTCGAGCGAGGCGCGACGCGAGAAGTTCACTTCTCTCGATCGAATGTCTTCGATGTGTCGTTGGCAAAGACGCAAAAATTCTACGCCATTAATCTTCGCTTTCGGAAGATCGATAAAAATTGCGCAACGTTACGGCTCTCTCGTTACGCAATAAAAAATATTAGATATTCGATGCCCACCTCATTAATTTAAATTTATTTTGCTCAACAAATTTATTTATTCCGAGCATCGAATTCTATGCGTATACAAATTGCTTCCACATAAATTCTCATGTAAATTTCAATCAATTATTGAAAATTTTATGAATTTTGTTAATTTTGCAAGCGCAATTCTGCAATTATAATTTTTCATTTTTTTATTATCGTTTGTCGTCATCAACGTTGCTATTCGTTAAAACGGATTCAGTTTTTGCGAAGTAAAAGTTGTTTTGGACACATCCGTCAGAATAGATCTCTGTAATAATAAAGCGAATCAAAGAGATTGGACTCGGAGATCAATAAAATCGTTTAAAAGCCAACGCTCAGCACGCCGCGGCAGCGTAGCAGATTACAGGCCGGTATTTCCATAAATAATTTTCGCCTCCGCTATAGAAATTGCGTATCTCCGCGGCTTCGTAAGAGCCGCAACATCGTAATAATCACGGATGCGTTACTTACCACGGAAACAAAGAATGTAACATCCGTAGACCTTTCCAATTATCGCTACATACAGCATTCGCAATAGAAAGGTTGACCGTTATCGCGTAATTCTTAAAAAATTATGACCGTCGATTTTATCGCTGAAAAAATATTGCGCGTCGCGTTTAACCAATTACTACAATTTCAGATAAGACGAAAGTTTCAGATAAGACAAAAATTTAATGTTGCATAGTACAGTGCGTTTACATGTAACGAAAATCAAGACGCATACGAGCACGACTGCGACGCGAATCGATTATGACGTCACCGCGGGACATCGATCCGTGAATCGACTCGGTAATTGCACGATCGCGCAGATCGAAAAATCATGACTAAATTTAGCGCCGTGTGTACCAGGCGCCAGATTAATTAGGAATTATGTTTTTTTGGTAAATGTAAATGTGCTGTCCTTACTAAATTACATCACGATTCGATCAGAAATCCTCGTACTTTTTCTCAATAAAACATGTCGCGAGGAAGACTAATACGCAAATCGTATTCTTTTTCAATCGAAGAGTGTAACTCGTAATATTTATTTTTAGAGATCCGCCGCGAACAAGTAGGATGCACGTGTTCCAAACACTTCAAGGCTCCCGGAAGTAAACGATGCTCCGGCATTGTTCAAAACTACTGTCCCGTGCACCTTTGCCGGCACATCCAGGCCCGATGCGCCAGACCCAAGTGTGCCATTTCGCATTTTTATCACGCGCGCAATCCCCCATGAAGATTTAATCGACCTCGGGGACCTCAACGATCGTATATCTTCATTATTCGCCGCCGTGTATTTCGGGAAAGCAAAAAAAAGTTAGATGTCGTTGAGCTAAAAAAATATTTACCTATCGTCAAAATTGGTCTTCATTTCTCTTTAACGTTAGTTTTAATCGTAGTAAAGAATTTCTTTTTTAAATTAATTATTTTCATTACGAAATCTTACGTCAAAGAACTACTGCTACTCTTTTTCCTCAATCTTTCAGCATCCCGATGGATCGGCCGAGATAAATCAAAGAGTGCGCGACGCCCGTCGGCACTCTGTGCTCTCGGCACAATCGCGAATGGGAGATAAATCTCCTCGCTCGCCCACCGGAAACTCGCAAGGGTGACGCGACCTTGCTTAGCCTTGACTCGCCCTCGAATGTCGCGAAGGCAGGATGGGTGTCTAGCCGCATCGACCGCGCGCGTTTCGTGCCGTCGGTTCGAGTTTTCACAGCGTTTTCACCTTCTGCGCGGCGCTTCCTGCCCGTTTCTCCCGTACCAGAAGCCGACTTCCGGCGTATCGACATGTCGGCAAGGTTTCACCGTAATCACCATTACCACGTCCTGGTTTTCATAGTTTCTAAAAGTCCGAGACTCGTTTCGCGCTCGCCCGCGGACTATCATTCGGAGATCCGATCGTTAAATTATATGCACCGCGCAGAAACTTTAATCACCATAACGAGACTAAGCATGAAACCATGATTAAGCGAGAGAAGAAAGTGTTCTTCAAAGAAATCTAAAATTCGCCGATTCAAATACATATAATATATACATATGCAACATGAATACATATGAATTATTACATGATTTTTTACGATGATCGCTACTCTGTAAAAATCGTAAAAAATTGTTTCACTCGTATTCTTTAAAAAAAAAAAAAAAAAAAAAAAATTAAACGAGATATAAATTATATTTGTAAAAAATAAATAGCATCTAAAGCATCTCCGTTATACAATTTTCGCGCTCGCAAAAGTATCGCGATATTTAATAAAATATCGCAAAAGTCGCGAAAGGTTCCCGCGATCAAGAGAGTCACTCGAAAAATTAACCGATTGCGAATTTCCCTTCTGTCGACAAAATTTTTTAAAGGCCACTTCGAAACAGCTACGAAAAACGGGTTTGCATTTCGTAGTTGCTCGATCGTATACGCGCCCCTCGATTGTGTGCGTAAGCACGTGCATGAGCAGTACGTAAGGTCAGCGTTTGGCCGGGCCACGCAACTTTCTCGCGCACGCACACGCACATACACACACGCACGCATATACGCACACGCACGCATATACGCAGAGGCGCGTGGTCCCGGTGCGGCGTGGCCGGCATTGCGTAACGGTAACGACTCTCTCTTTCTATGTGACATCACGTGCGTCCGACACGCAGCGGAGAAGCGACGGCTCTTTTGCATGTGAGAGAGGCACGCACCGTATGTACGAGCATGTACCTACGCACACAGACGCACACAGACGCACACAGCAGCACACAGCAGCACACGCCCGCATTGCGCCGTGTCGAAAAAGGAGACACGTTCACATCTCGTGAGACGTTGAAATCCAGATTCGCCCGACTTTCGTCATCGGCGTGTTCACACGAAACGAGAAAAAAAAAAAAGAAAAGGAAAGGAAGAAAAAAATGTTCGAAGACAGCGGTGTTGTTATGATCGATCCCTGTCGAGCGACACGCGATTATCGATCGAACTTGCACGACGGAAAATGCATGTGTTTTTAGTTCGCGACTCTGATACCTATTTCTAGCAATGTAGATTAACTTTCATCTCGGTTCTCAATTTGCTTCTCTTCTTTTTCCAATTCGAAAAATTGCAAAAAGATAAAGGATAGACTCATACCGTAGATTAAAGTTAATCTACGTTGATAGAAATAGATACGAGTGACATTTTGCGTACGATAAAAAAAAGTAATATGTTCGAATATAAACAATAATGATAAATATTGTTTTGCCATAATGATAAATATTAAAAGGCGTATGTAAAACAACCTGTGAGTATCATTGATATCGATTCTTTCGCCGGAAGCAGCCACTATCATTAACAGAGCGTAACCAGTCGTCGTAGTTTTGCAGTGCGTGCGGTACGCACACAATGACGAGTTAGAAACGCAGCAGGTGCTTATGCACTTCCGTGCGCGCCCGTGGCGAGACATTCCTTTTCGGAGAAAAAAATGGAAAATGGAAAATAAAACGTCGTGAAAACTATAATTCCATTTATCACACAGAATCTTAAAGAAAGCCCACGTTTTCTTTTTCCTAAGACCTAAAAATCATTGTAATCATGCATAATTCATTAATCATTTTTGGCTTTCATATTCCATTCATTTTGCCTCCACGCGTATTTGTTGAATTTAATACTAAAACATTAAAGCTTCTTCTCCCGGGAAATATAATTTTAGTCGTACTAAAATATATTGTAATGAAATATTCAGAATTATAAAATCAGTATAACCGTTGGAAATCGAAAATTATATGTATTTGTTCGTATTCAATGTTATACCACATTACTAATTCTCTATTATTGTAATAGAGAATCTCTTTTTTATTTCATGTTTTTTTTATCGATCGGATATGGAGATATAATTGACGGAGCAGAACAAATTATCTCTAGCCATCTATCTCTTCTTTTGCTAATAGATGCATCATGAAGCGACGATACGGAAGGTTATATCTCGTTGATTATACGTGTTATGATTAAAGTATGCATGTGAATGCATGTAGTGCAGACCGCGATTAAAGCGGAATCGATCATCTCGCGTTTCCGCATGCTATCGTCAGCGCGCGGTTAATCACACAATTATCGGACGACGGCATATGTCATTACGTAATTTCGCGATCGTTTATCGCTTTGTATATTAATGAAGCAACTTCTTCATACCCGCAAGATTCCCTTAATCCTTTCCGCGCGAAATTAAATGAATCGATCGATAAGGATATTTAAGAAAAATTCGATATTTTAAAGAAATGAGAATATCGAAAACACTTGACGTAAAAATGTAGACTATATAGTTATGTAGGTATTTATTTCAACTCTTATTTTCTCGCTTGCATTCCTCGAACGTTTATTTATCTTTTTTTTTTTTCAATTCAATTCAATCGAGAAACTCTGAAAAAGTTAAATATGCGATTTATGCATACGTATCGAGAAGTAAGTGACATTATACAGGTTATGGAATTTAAAAAAATTTTAATTCGGCTCGCGTGACTTCTGCGAACGTGTTTCGATAAACGCAGATAAGAAAAATATGGTAAATGCGGTAAGTGATATTATAATGGCCGGAAAAGAAGCGCGGTTGTTATGACGACGCGCAAGAATAAAAGTGAGCTATTCGCGATCGATATCGACGAATACGACCCGACACTAATCGAGGTCGTTAAAACATTACGAGCGTGTTAATTTACAGACGGTGTCAATTCGATATTTACCGGAATCTCAAAGTCGGAAAGCTGTTAATTTACTCTGATAACGTAACACAATACGAAATAACGTAACACAACAAATATTTCATTAATCGGAAAACGTAGAAAATCAAATGAAACGAATGGTACAAAAAAATCTACTCGCTTAATGATCGTGCAACGTTCTTCCATGTGATGATGAACACTTCCAATGATAAAATCAACGTACGAAATACAAATTGTACGAAAGCAAATTGAATTTTTTTGATCAATATTTCATATTTTATATAATATAGAAAATTCGTATAATTAGTGAAAATTCTAAATAATTTCAACGATTATTCTATAATTATTGAAAACGTTCAAAGTTCCTGAAATTTGTTCAATTTCAATTTTTTTAATTATTTTAAATAGATATATAATATGATATGATATATGATGTAAGAGAGAGATGTGTGAGAGAGAAAAAGAGAAAGACAGAGAGCGCGCATGGTGATAAGCATTTCTCATTTTGCTCTAATTAATCTCGAAATGCAAATAGCTAACAGGAAGAGAGCTCCTGGGCGAAACGGGAAATATATAGCCGCACAATGGCAGTAATTACCGAATGACGGCATTTTGACGCATCAATACGATAAAATAAACAATAGCGAATTGGCCGATCGATAAGTCTGCCGCTAATTAACGGCATTAATTCGCTGCCTGACACGCTGGCACAAATCGCCGACATAAAGAAACCATTATAGCGGCGCTCGCTAGCGTCTCTCACATTAACGGATTGCCAAAGCCGGAAGTTTCGATAGCGGAAACGACAAGCCGCGCTGTGTGAGCGACCCACTTCGTCCATCTCCGACGAAATCGAGAGTGCCTCCGAGCATGCGTGCGTTTACGTTTTGTGTGTGTGTGTGTGTGTGTGTGTGTGTGTGTGTGTGATTGCACACGATGTATGGATGTTTCGCGCGAAAGAAACCTGGTTCTCGCGCGCATGGAGAATTAACAGATTACAACTCTTTTCTCTCTTTCCGTCCTTCCCTTATTTTCTACCCTCACTTAAATTGCCGATTGCATTTAAATTTTGAATTAACTTCCTCGCATCGTTTAATTTACCTCCTTCTGATTAATTCATTTTCCATTATCTTCGGTAACAAACGTCGTTTACATTATGGCACGGATCCACGTTGCACATAATTCGTACCTTCTTGCAATTAATTAATTAATTTCGTTTACATTGTTTCGCATGGCGCCGTGTTGCATATTTGTTTAAGAGAAATAAGCGCAAGCTACATCTATCTTATATTTACCGGAAATTTCTTTTACAAATTATATCATTATTATTAGAGACATTCACATAGCAAGATTAGTAGTAATAAGAGAAATACAAATTCTTCTCTGTGTGAAGCTTTTGTCCATTTCAGCGGTTCTTTTTCGCAACAAGAAGATACGAGAAAGTGTCATAAAGTTTTCTAAAAAAAGGTCCTAATGGACGAACCGCAACTTATTTTCGAATTGTCACCAATCCAACGGTCTCCAATCGTAGCGCTATCCTTCCACATTCAAGGAAGAAATGACGGCACACCGGGACCAATGACCTATTTTCGTAACCGAATAGCTGCTCTCACCGAAGAGCGAGCATTTTCCATTGTCCTAAAGAATTCTCTACACACGAAAAACGGACGTATATAGCCGAACAAAGTACGTACGCCCATTTCCTTCGACGGGTGAAAAAAGAAACTGATGCACGGAAAGGGACAGGAATAATAAATGGAATATAATAAATTGCTCTTCCGTAACAGAGGCGGGCACACGGAAGAACGGAAAAAAATATATGCAAAGTGAAACTGGAAGTAGAAATGTAGGAGCACTTTTAACTTTTCTGCATGTCAACATAACTTTCGCGTAAGGCGTCTTATTTTTCTTTGTAACGGTCTCAAGTTTGCCTGCTATTTAATTTCACGAAGATCGATAAAAAGTAACCTTATATAAAAAATATATTGTGTACCTAAAAGGACATGAGCTTGTACATTTGGTTGACTCATGTCAATTAATACGCAACATTAAAAATAATATCGCAATTTTTTTCTTCAACTCGTCTGAAATAAATGAATGTTACAGGTTTGAAATACTGGTGAAAGGAATTGCCAATCCCCGACGTTGGACATTATTGGATAAATTCGAGAAAAAGATCCACTCATTTTCAATGAAACCCATGTTACCGCATCGTGTCTTGCGTAGAGGAAATGAAAGGCTCGGAGAAGAATGTGAGGGTGAAGGGATGGGCCGCACGGGGCGCGAAAGCGAGGGAAAGAACGAGAGGAAAGGTATCGGAACAGGCATACGTTTTAAAGGGATTCACAACGGTCGAGTGAATTCTTTCTCACGGGGGTGGGCAACCCTTCTCTCCTCATTAGAGCGTAAAATCGGGGTCCGGAGTGCGCCGAGACGTACCGTTAAGCGCGTATGGATTGCGAGAAACTGGGTTACCCATTCCCGCAGGATCTGATGCCTCACTTTAACGGTACCTCCTGGCAGCATCATGGGCTACATTCCGATGAGCAGGTAAAAGGGCAAAAAGGGCACGGTCCTTAAACTATCTCATCCTGTGGCTACTTTCATCCATTGTGTCGATGAAAATATCGACTCTCACTTTTCCTCCATTATTAAATAAAAAATAAAAAAAAAAAAAATAAAAAAAAAAAAGGAACTATCTTCTGACACAATTTTCTTTCAGAATGAGAACTTTTTTTCAACACGTAACCCTTTCGATGTAAAACTTTCTCTACGATTAAAGTCATGCAAGTTTATGACACAAATTGACAACTAGAATTGTTTAATGGTTAAGAAAACACTAAAATTTTACAGTGATCTCTTCTATTGTTATCTCGAAAATAAAATACAAAATATTTAGTACACTGTTTACTTATTGTTTAAAAAGTTTCTCAGCTTTTTCTCTTCGTTAAATATAAATAGTGAAATATTTTAGTCTATATATTCTTGTCATATTCTAGACATATTTATAATTAAATGTACTTAATATGTTTACCACGTTTAAAGTTATATACTAATTTGTTTTTCTCAAAGTTAAAAATAAAAAAATATTATCACACATAACCTTTTTAATGATTGAAAAATGATGTAAAAGAAAAATAATATCTTCGTTTTCGAACTGAATAAATGTATGCGATAAAGTTTAATTATATATATAATATCCGCGCTTATTTGCTGTAAGGTAGTAATTTTAATGAAAAGTAGTTGCTTATGCAAGACGAAATAATATCTGTTCGGAAAGGGTTAAAGGTTACGTGCGAGCATCGTTATCAGAATCGTTTTCTCTTCTTACGAGAAGTCTCGGAGAAGTTTCATTTGATCGGCAGATTTAATTAACCGAACCGAAGGCGGTGCGCAAACACAACGTCGCGACTCCAGTTGTTTCTCGCAAAGGACTCATTACGTAAGGCAACAACGTAGGAATCTAATTTCTCAATTGCGCAAGCCGGACCTCCGTGTGCGTTAGGCCATATCGGTATTTGGTGAACTTTCTTTTTCCACCGTGTTTCTCTCTCACGGGACAGCCCGCGACTCCCTCGCTGGTCTCGCCCATTCGAGAACGAGAATTGCCACAATTCGCCGTAAAGGTCACTGGCCAGTTCGTGAATTACCGGCCCGTTAATTCGCGCGCAAACGAGGATTACCGGAGAGACGAGCGGAGGAGGGATGCAGAAGGATGTCAAGGACAGGCGCCGGGAACGACGATCACGATGACAATCACGACGACGACGGTGATGCCGATGACGACGACGGCAACAACGCGATGACGGCGCGGTGTCGTTTTTCTCTTTCGGTGGAGAACTCGAATGTCCGGGATTGTCGTCGCTTCGATTGGAAAATAGACACCCATTTTCGAAGCGCCCGAGGAGTACCGCCGTGCTACATTGTGCAACGCGAACCACGCGTAACAGCCGCTCCGTATAAAACGCGAGTATTACATAATGTTAATCGTGCCGCAGCACCGCCGTCGGCCTCTACGCGATGATATAATAACGCGGGCACGAGCTCGTCGTGGTATCATCGGCCGTTAGATCTCTCTTTTTTTTTTTCGCTCGTCAAACTGTCCATCGCGCGCGCGTGAATACGGAATGAGAGAGGGTCGGTCGCGAACGTCGGGAGCAATTATGACAGTGGGCCATGGTTAGACATATGTACTCTTCTGTGATAAAATTATAATAGCCGTCATAAAACCGCTTCCAAGTAGTGGCAGAGTTCCATTTGTCATTTTTCATAAACAGAACAAGCCTGTTGCTCGTCTCAATGTGTCTCCGCTATACGGTTTTACTATTATTATTATTATTATTATTATTATTATTATTATTATTATTATTATTATTATTATTATTACATTGTAGAATCTAACAGAATTGTAGAAGCTTACAGATCTGAATTCGCTTATTCTTCATATTTACCCCTTCTGGAGACACGGAGACTGAAGAAGAAGAAGATATTTTCAATATTTTCATAATTAATATACATCTTTATTCTCTCCATTTAGTTGTTTATAATAACGCAACCAAAACTCGCCTTTCCTCGCCTCAAAGCTGCAACGTGCATCCGGGAACGAAATGCATCCTTTTTACACCCCCTTCCGTCGGGTTCCACAGAAATCGAACAAAAAGCGCGGGCAAGATTACACGGTTTCCCCGGTTTCAGGCGCTTCTCAGGGGAGAGAGAGAGAGGGAGAGAGAGAGAGAGAGAGAGAGAGAGAGAGAGAGGAGGGGAAAAAGAAAAGGAGAAGAACTACACCCTACGCCTCGTTGCTATAATAGTCTAGGCGGCTCTAGCGTAGGCTCTCGCCTAGCCCACAACACGCTCTACTATGTAGGTCAGGGCTGGTGCATTCAGCGACGCGCGCTGCTCTTCCTCTATGCACCGTTCGCGTACCTACGACACACATACTCAGTCCTCGTCTCTCGATGCCACGCTGCGTGGTCTAACGGGTGTCGAAAGAATTCATCATCATCATCGTCATCGACCAAATCCTCATCGTTCCTCTTTTAATGTCGATCCACGATTCGTGGACCTTAATTCCGGTGAAAAATATAAACTGAGCGATATTTTTATCACAAGGGCGATATTTCGATGTGTTATTTTGAATAAAAAAAAAATGGAGAAAATAAAGCTTAAATTTATAAATTTATGATATCATATAATATATACAGACTTGTGAAGGAAAGAAAATAAAAAGAGCATTACATAATATTTCCGAAATATCCATATTTCGCGAGGAAACTTTTAACTTTAACGGCTGTAATTATTTAAAAAAAACTCTCGTAGTAATAAATTGGCGGTTGCGAAAAATATATGACAGCTTCGTGAAAAATAGATTTTCCCTGCAACGCGGAGCTCTCGTTAGCGGGGAAAATTTTCCAACATTGTATTTTCTGTCGGCTCATCGATTCGTGAAATCTTATTTTGCAAAACACACACAAAATCACCAGGTCCAATAAATTGCCACTTGTAATTTTCCAGCGCTGATTCGCTAAAAAAAAGTCCTTCCATAACGAATTTGCGCCCGCGGCGTGCTCATCGGAACAGAGTTTGTGAAAAACAAAAGCGCGAATTCCGAACAACCTGTTCGGAATCGGTCGTTCCGTCCGTTTTATCTCGGCGCGTTATTATTTCCCTATCGATCAGTCGACATGTAAAATTTGATGCGCGCTGAAAATTAATTGCGCGTCCGTCGGCTGATTATTTTCCACTCGTGATTGCAGCCACTAGTTGGTAATTAATGCGCCGCTTGTGGGAGATATCGATCGCTCTACAGGGTGTCCCTTCCAAGCGAAGATAGCGCCGATAGGGACTGTTAATTAACCGCTTCGCGTACACGGCAAAAACGATCGATCTACGGGGTGTCTGATCGGTCAAGATCGATTCGCGAACGCGCGCGGCCGATATGAGAGAGATATCCTACGGGCTCGCAATATCTTCGTCGATCGATCGATCGACGCGATCGTCGAACGTTCACCTCGCGATTCGAGTGACCGATGAAACAGGATATTGCGCTCAGGTAAAAACCGCCAAGATGAAGCATTCGTGCCTTTGCAATTATTATCGCCGCGTCACGTGATGTCGATGCACCATCGTGGTATCGTGGTATCGTACATGATGCAAATCGTGCATTCTGCGTCAAAGAGGACTAGTCACATAACGAATGGGTCTTGTGCAGGGGAGTAGTATATTCGTTTCTCGGATCAAAATGTGCGAATCTTCTCGGCTCTTCCGGTTCTTTCGACTTGCGACTGACGACATTAAATACACTCCGCATATGATAATATTACGATTTATAGACAACTATCAAAATGTGCGATTTTTTTTTTTTTCTTAACGGACATACAATCAAATGTCTTTTCTTGCGCATCTCTAATTACAATCTTAATATTCTTCGAAAACTTGGAAAGATAATAGATTTAGTTTTAAGAAAATGCAACAAATATATGTGTTAGATGATCTTAAAAGATCTATATTTTCACGGCAATTTAATTTGAGACCTCGACCTTTTCTGTAATAATTCAGATTGAAAGGAATATGAAATTAAATTAATAAGGCGCTGCTGTGAGATATGCAATGCTTGGAACATTCGATTTATATGTACACTCGGCATATTCTGAATATCCCACGTTCCCAAAACGTTTTTATGGCTTCCTCCGCGCGAGTATCGAATTTCAATGATTCGAGAAGCGTAAAGAGAGTTCCGCTCGGTCGAAACGTTTGGTAAACGCGCGTCTCGTTTCTCGTGGTACAAACATAAAGTTTACGTTTCAACATTCCCCTTGTTTCTTCAAGAGGGTTCAGAGGAAGGGTGGAAATCGAAAGCTCCGTGAACTCTTGAAATTTAACTATAAATCTCTTGAACGCTAAACTGTTGAATCTTAATCTCCTTAAATGCACGAATTTATTTCGGTATTTGATTTAAAGTCGCTCCAAACTCGAAACAAGAGATAAACAGCAGAAAATTTAATTATTCTGGAAAACGTTGTCGCTCACAAGATACATCATGTTTACACGTTTATCTCAGAGATTGCCCACGTACTCGAGAAATCAAATTTAATTTTGATGTTGAAACTTTATAATACTCGAACTATCAGAGTACGTTTATTTTCGAGTAAAGTCTCCGGGGATATGAAAAACGTGTTATCGTCACTAATCTTTTTTTCCTCCGTGGACTGATAGCGTTTTCGTGGCTGATCGCGAGTGCCAAGATCGCGACACGGTGTCATAAGCGGGACACCCGGTAGACGAAGGTAAGCGTCGCCGTGCCAACGTTCCAATAACCACCCTCCCCCCTCCCGAAGAGCGCAAGGACAGTCTACCCCAGTTTTCCTATTGCGACCGCCTACAGCACGTCGTCCTTCACCCCCTCCGCGCCTTGCTCCGCGCGCGCTCGTCACCCTGCCGCCCTCTCCGCGCTCCCCGATCCTGACGACTCCCTCCATCTCCGACACCCGCCGCTCCTATTCTCGTGGGCACACTCTCTTCCGGGCCGATCGGCGTGGAAAATGCCGCGGGAAATCGATCCCGGCCGGACGAAGCGGAAATTCGTGAGGTGTGAGACCGGGGTAAAAGGGTGGACCGAGAAAAGGGCGAGCGAGGGTGATCATCGTCCCTCTTCTTGGTCAAAGACGCAGGAAGAAGTTCTTGGTTTCAAGGAGGAGAGAAAAAGAGGCGTCGAAGCGGTCGACATTGCCTTTCCCTTGGAGACTATAAAAAAAAAGGAGTCTTCGCGGAGACTGGAAAGACGACATGGTGGGTGCCGAGGTGGGTTGAAGAGGAATAAAAAAAGGGTAGAAACGGAGAGACGCGGGCGGGGAGAGCTGGACTCTGTCGAGAAAAAGCGGTCGCGGAGAATCACGGGAGTCGGCGAGCTTTTTCGGTGAGCAAAGAAAACGCGCGCGCGATGACGTCCGGTGACAAAAAAAAAAAAAAAGAGAAAGAGAGAGAAAGTTCGGAGGGTAAGCTCCTCCTCTTCTTCGTCGCGAACGAGGGCGGCGCGAGAGAAATTAAGCGTGCAAAGAGCGGCCGCGGGAGGGTCCGGATGTAGGTCAGTTTCGCGAACGCATTCGGGGATAATTTTAAATCGGTCGCGCGCACCTGAGACTCACGCGGCGCCCCCGATATTGACACCCTCTTGACCGCACTCTCTCGCTCTCGCTATATGACTCAAGAGCGATGTATTATTTCTTATATAAAGATCGTATGACGGTTTTATCGAATTAAGCTGCTTGATCACCGTCATCTAGACATGAATGATCGTCAATGACCGATCAGATATGAATATCTATGCGCGAATTTTAATTAATAGATAATCTTTATCAAGTGTCCAATGTTGCAGTTTCGCAAATCGTGCAATTATAAATCCTCAACTTTCAATTTTCAACTTTCCACGTTCGCCTCGCAGCTCCTCGTTTTACGCTGCCAACTTTCATCCCGCAAATCACAGCCATTGACTTTCAAATCTCAATCTTGTTGTTCGTACCTTACGTTATCGTTAGACTAATCTTAGAATTCGCGTACATCTTTTAACAAGTATCCTGAACAACTCTTTTATATTCAACGCTACTTAATCCAATTAAAATATTAAGTATCGACCAAGTGATAAATTTAGAGATACAATTCGTGCCGAACCAATATTAAATTTTTAACTCTAGAAGTCGCATTTTGCCAATAAAAATAATGCTATTCCGCGGCAAAGACCAGGAAAAATCTCGCAATACATTGAATATAGGACACACTTATCTTTTCTAGAAACAATAGTGGAACGACACTTCAAACTCCTTAATTATGTCAAATTTAACAATGAATCGATTCACCTGAGGAGAGAAATCATATTCTCTTTAGCAATGTGACGCATGAACAAGACGCAACCGTCTGGAATTCGTAGAGCGGACAGATAAAAAAGATAAAGAAAGACCGAGTCGACGAGCGAGCGAGCAAGCTGCGGTGTACGCAGGAGGGTGCGCGCAGACAGGAAGCGAGTCCTTCCTTCCTTGGCGGGCCAATATCCTGAATCACAATGAGCTCGCGCGCTTCCTCGAACCATTAGCTATTTAAATACAAGCGCCGACGGCCATTCTGTTTTCTCCGCCATCGCCGGTAGCGAGCGGCGCGGATGTTCTCCAACAATAATATATCCGAGTATTGGATGTAACCGCGGCATTTAACGATATTTTATAAACAATTATGATAGCGTCAGTTTCATACTTCATATTCGAGTAAATTATATTTATGTATCGATATTACACACTTATGTAATTATTTTTATACAAACTGTTTAAAACAAATCATAATATGGGGTAGCCACAGGTGAGATTGAAGAAGCAAAAAATCTGGGCTATCCGAAGGGCCGCGCGTTAATTATGTTAGGAAAAAAAAGAGGTCCCATCACATTTTACAAAATGAGGCGACAAATGAACGACGTCTATCATCAGAACATTCTCAAGACTGTATCAGGTTAACGACATCATCCGGCGATCTTCAGGGCGTGTCCGGACTCGTTTTCTTTTTTTTTTCCTCCTGCCGTGGTCCGCTAAGAGGAAAAGGGGGATGAGAGAGAAAAAGATGGAGCTAAACCCCGTGCAGTCACTGATTAACCCTACGGTACGACAGACGCTGCTTTTCCCCCGAGAGGCGATCGAAGCGTCTTCATTTCCTGATTAACTCGCCGAGCCGCTCGCAGCTTGTACGTTCCGAGAGAGGAGCGCAGCCGGAAGTAATCCGTCTTTCTCTCCGCATGCTCTCGCGAGAACACCAAGAGAAAGAGAGAGACAGAGAGAGAGAGAGAGAGAGAGAGAGAGAGAGAGAGAGAGAGAGGGAGGTGACGCGAGGGAAGAGAAGCGCGAGGAGAAGAGAAGAATGGCTGACTCGAATTCGCTTCGAGTGATTTAAAGGCTGAAATTATCTTTTCCTCTTCTGCCCTCTATCTCCCCCCTTACCCTCCTCTTCACTTGCTGTTACGCGTCTTATCCTTCTCTGTCTTCTATCGAATTCTTCGCGCCGAGACTATTCCGTCCGCGATTCTGATCGTATGTCTTAATAACACGATAATCGATTCCGCGACTATGTCAGATCGCCGGTGGCATTTTTTTTCTACAAAGTATATAAAAAAAAAAACTAATCAATACACTAAGATAATACAGAAACGTGATACTCTCCATATGTACGTATCCATATTCATAATACGTTACATCAAAAAAATACAAAACGGTAGCAGCGAGCATAAATCATTATATTTTTTAAATTAACTTCAAGGAAAATTTAAAGATAAGTTTAAAGATAATCCGACAATTTTTTTTTTTAATATAACTCTTATTAACGTTATAACTCTTATATAAACTTAACACGTGACGTACATCATTCGTAACGTTCTTTCGATTCATAACATATTATATCACAAATAATATTATACTATATGTCTTAACAGTCTGAGTAACGAGGAAATTGGCTGCGTGAAAAAAAGGATAATTAGAGAAAAATAAAAAGAAAGATAAAATATCCAGTAAACATCGGAGCTTCGTTTCAAAATACAACACGGGCGAACTTGAGCTAATAAACGCCACACTACCTTAACCGTCTGAAATCTCGCGTCGCTGTTATTATGCCGAGCACTTTCGTAACTCGCGCCGGGCGGCAATCCGTAATTTCACTTTATCTGATTACGCGGCCGACTTATCGCTCGAGTACCCCGCGCTCAGGCACGATAAAATAATTTCTGCCGTCCTTCCCCGTCTCCCCCACCCCACCCCCACTCCCGTGCGCGCTTTCTTTTTCGCTACGCGCTGGCACACTTCTTACGCGCGATAACGAATTTTATCTGATAGCGTGTTACATTTCGGCATTACGGCGAATCGAGGGGTGACGACTGTTGACCGAGCCCTGCTAACCGGAGCAGGAAATGCGCGATGACTTTCGCGGAAACTGCCGAGACGACCTCGACTAACGTGAGATTAATCCGCTCTTCTGCATTCTCTCTCTCTCTCTCTCTCTCTCTCTCTCTCTCTCTCTCTCTCTCTCTCTCTCTCTGAAGGTCAAAATTACAAAGAACGCTGCATATATCCAATTAGACGATTTCAAATATGTGCGCCGCCCGAGAGCTTCATTTTTCACTCCCTCCCTGTTTCACTTCATTATGCTTTTTCTTTACATGTTTGTTAAATGTCCTCGGGCTAGCATTAAAAGTAAATTAAGGAAAACGTCAAAATGTAAATTAATAGAAAGTAAGGATAATAATTATTGTGACAAGTATTATCCGAATGATGAAATATGAATTTATAATTCGCTGAAGTTAACTAGTCAACTTGACTAGTAAAAATTTTGAAATGACCTTCAATATCTATGTGAAGAAAGAAAAATACCAAGGAAAGACAGACAAGTCATCAATAAATATTTCAGTACAATAATAAGAAAAAGACTTGACTGTTGAATAGTTTCATACTTTTACTTTCGTTAGATGTCTCATACGCAGGAAAAGGGTTAAGAGTTATCTATACAATATTTTCTCTATAAAAGTTTTTTTCTCCAAAAAGCAAAAGAATAGAACAAAAGACAGCGTCAACTTTCGGAAACGGATAATTTACCTAAATAAACCGTTCTACATAAGTTTAACCGTAACTTTACCTACTCAGATGGCAGTCACAATATAGGAAGCGAAATAGAAATATAAATAAAATTAGTAATATCTATTTAAAAAAATGCTTTATGTAGTGATATCACAAAAATATCACAATTTAAAAGTATTTTTTATACGTATGCTGTTATAACATAATAAAAAATTTGAATCATTGCAGGGAACTTTACGTAAATATTTATTTTTATAAAAAGAACACAATAATTTTTTATAAAATTTTTAATAAACCAATTATGTATGACAATCACAATTTATCTGAACAAATGACTGTTTTTTTTTCTAAAACAAGCATAGTACAATAAAGTACTATGACTCCTTTCCATCTGCTATTTTCTCAAACTTGATCATTGCATCTACTTTTTTGTAAAATACAAATAAAATAACATAATATAACAGGTCAAATATAACAGGTCAGAAACCCTGTCGATCGAAAAAAGAGTGATCATTAAGAAACATTCAAATATAATGTTCAAATGCTTAACATTCTGGAAAATGAATTTTGCAAATTTTTCAAGAAAGAACAGAATACTTCATCATCTTGTAAAATAGAGATTTTCTTTGTATATGATGTATCTTTTAAGGAAGAGTTTATTGTGACGAGAATACAATATAAAAAGAAAAGAATAAGGCATCAATATTTTGGATGGAAAAATATAATAGATGTAAAATATAAGTAATTAGAAATTAGAGATGTGATTGAAAAATATATTTCTGCAATGTTATATAGTTACAAGAAGAATGTAATGATACATTACAATACAATCACATGTTCATTATTCTTCGTATTATAGAATGTTATTAGTTTATTTTATATTCGCAAATAATTTGTGCAATTTAAAATTAATTTTTCTTTAACAAAAATGGGATTAATGACTTTTAAGTTATAAATAATATTATTAAATAATATTATTAAAATAATAATTAAAAATATAAGATTTTTCAGAGAGTAAATTTTATAAGGTATTTTATAGGTATAAATTTTATAGATATAAATAGGCAACAAAATTTTATCTTTATAATCCAATAAATACATTTTATTTTTAAAGTGTTTAATATAAGAAATTAGAAAGGAAGAACATAAATAATGTTTTAAATAATATAAATGATAGAAATTAATAAGTATTTAATCATTTAATGCCAGTTTCAGTAGAAACCAAAACACAATTATTAATTTTTCTCAAAACAGCGAATGATAATATGTACAATAAACAAAGACAATGTTTTTTCGATCACATTCAATATCTAATATTATTTTTTTTCAAATTTCAGTTGTAATAAGAAGTTTAAAGAAAACATAACATATCTAAAAATGTGGTAACAGATTGAAGAGTTTTATTTTTATTTTAAATTGGTTAAAACATATGACCTGAGAAAGACTAAATCTCAAAGGGAGACTCATCATGAGTCCAAATGAGTTATACATAAGCGATACATGAGACTTTAATTTCATTGGGGTTGGGGCAGGTCATGAAGTATTATCTGATTAGGCAAGAGAAAATAAAAAAAGGGAGGGGAAAGAGAGAGAGAGAGAGAGAGAGAGAGAGGGGGGCCTCGCAGAAAGTGATAACGATTGTGGAACCGATTATGCGAAACGGGTCGACGAATATCTCCATTCTGCCGCCGCCGCCACCGTTGTCGTCGTCGTCGTCGTCGCCGCCGTTTCGCGGAACGACCTTCGACGGAGTAGCTTGCGTAATATTTTTATCGGCCGAAATTACGCACTGGCCCGGCGAATGCGTGCGCATCTCGGATCATACGCTCGTACGAGTACGACGATCGAAAGACCGCTAATGAAGTACGAGCGACAGTAGTAAATTCTTTCCACGCCAATCAAAAGCTCGCTACCGGAAATACGAGAAAAAAAAGGCAGAGAGTGGGATAGGGAGAAATAACATTTCAAGACACGTCAACGCTTTGAATAAATAAATGGTCATTTGTCGAAAAGAGTTTAGTTTTCTCGTTTAATTTGGTCTAATTTCAAATGAATGAATAAAAGATACCCTATTTCAAGTCACCGTAACATTAGCCACCTTATCGCGGAAATGACACATTGCTCGTGGACAATCACGAGTTGCGTACGAGTCGCTCTTATATGATAACATGCGAAAATTGTTTCCGTTAGATATAGGTCGAAATAGGCAACGAATATCATAGTTAACGCATAACGAAATTAGCCATATCAGAAATGTAAAAAGTATCATAGTAAACGGTAAGAGGGATAAGTAGCCTCAACTTTTACTCTAATTTATTGTAGAAACTAAAGTAGGTTCAAACTGAACTTTCGATCGGAATCTTGTATCCTAGAGTAAGAAGAACCAGAAAAATTCGTAACATTCGTAACATTAAGATCCGAAATTTCGAATTTTCAGAATTCGAGGAGAAATGCCTTTTCTCTTTTTTTCTTGTTCCTTTTTCTCCCCCCCGAAGAACACCCTACATTAGTATCACAGCCAAGATAGAAAAACCAAATCCTAAAATAACATTCAAAATCCAGAATTCCTTGGATCTTGAAATCTATTTTTGAATAACGACGAAATATAAAAGTCTAGATCGACAAGGTCTGGGCCAATTCAGATCATAATTGACTCACGGTATCGTCTCATGAGGTTCTTCTTGTAAGGCTTAGTGCCGGGCGGCCTGGACCGCGACCTCGTGCCACCGCCACCGCCGTCCTTTGTTTGTTGATTGTTGTCGGAGCAGGAATCGTCGGAGTCCTCGGAGCAGGTCCGATCCTCCCGGTCTTGACCATACTCGGACGCGGTGGCGAAGCATCCCCGCAGCCTCAACGCGGCCGCCTCGTTCCCGTAGTCGTCGACGGGCAGATCCTTGCGCTCCCGCTGATCCTGCTCATCCTTGTCTTCCCTGGTGAGCTCCGCGTAGTCGCCGACGCGTACGCTTAGATCCAGCGGCTGATCCTCGAGCATGATTCCGCAACGCGAAAAAACCGATTCTCTTTCTTTTCTTCCTTCTTCCGTTTCTTCTTCTTTTCTCTCTCTCTCTTTCTCTCTCTCTCTCTCTCTCTCTCTCTCTCTCTCTCTCTCTCTCTCTCTCTCTCTTTCTATCCGAATCCCTTCGGCGTTCGACAGATCCTCCACCACCTCCACCTTCGCACTACCAGGACACTGGGTACGACATTCCGCGTTTCCTTATCGTTTTCCGGTGTCTCGAACGGTGGCACTTTTCCCTCGCGTCAGATTTTACGACATTGCACTTCGCGGGGATTCCTCCCCTCCCCCCCCACACGGACGGCGTTTGAGACGAACCTCGGACCTTCTTCTCTCAAGGAGGTGCTTGTCCTCCCACTCCCGGAAAACGACCGGCGCGGAGTTCGCGTTTCGTCCGTTACACTTCCGGCTTGTACTTATCGTCCGGATTATCTTTGTCGCGCTCGACAGCGAGACAGAAAAGCCGGGAGAGAGAGCGAGGTAAACGACAGGGAAAAAGCACTGTGAAAACAAATGTACGATCTTATCAGTTTTAATATCCAACACACGCTCCAAAAAGTACTATGCAGGCTCCCCACGAGGAGGACCTGGCGCCCGGTATCTTGAAGGTGTATGATCGCGCGAGGAAAACGCGGGGAACGGAGGGATCCAAACTCCGCGGTCTTTTCCGGGATGCCGAGATACGCGCTTCACGATTCCGATGACTCAACGCATTCGCTGTCAGAGCACTCTCACCTCTCTCTCGCGAAACGTTCGAGCCGACGGAGGAGCGATGTCAACCCGGACGATCGACCGCCCGGAGAGGAAAAAAAAAGGCCGTCGGATTTCACGGTCGCGCGCGAGACAAAATCGTTCCACTCGTTCCGCGATAATTCGTCATCGGCACGATCACGCGCGGCGTTTTCACTACTACTGGCCGCCGCGTATACAACGAGATACCACGCGGTATCACTCTGTCCCCGACGATCGCCGTCGTCGCCGTCGTGTCCGTTATCGTCGTCCTCCGGAGGAGGAAAAGACTACACGTAGAGAGGAAAAAAAAATCCCAGAAATGCGGCGGACCCGCGGAGATCGACCTGCCGCTGTGGAGCGTAACCGCGTTCTCCTGCACCGTGGCTACGGTCGCCGGTGGCACACTGACTGACTCGGAACCGGGGTAGCCCGCTAGTCCAGAGTCACTCTCCAGACTCTCACACTCCAACTCCACTCCACTGTTGGACTCGGCGGCTCTCGCTCGCGCACGTCACTCGCGCCGTACCGTATGGCGCTCGGGCTTTTCCGCCGCTCGGCTTCGGACACGCTCGGCCCGCCCGTCCGACGCTCATCAAGAAGAGACCCCAGTCGGCGATGCGGCGCGGCGGCGGTCGCATGTATACGTCGGCGATTACCATTACACATGCGGCCGGCTGCGGCGGTGGCGGCGGTGGCGGCGGCGACGCATCGCGCGGGATATGCGTGAATGCGTAGCCTACCGCAATGTCGGATCCCGTGACGCCCTCCCTGCACAACGGCGTCAACGGCGGCGGCTCGGGACTCCCACTTGCTCTCTCTCTCTCTCTCTCTCTCTCTCTCTCTCTCTCTCTCTCTCTCTCTCTCTCTCTCTCTCTCTCTCTCTCTCTCTCTCTCTCTCTCTCTCTCTCTCTCTCTCTCTCTCTCTCTCTCTCTCCCCCCTCTCTCTCGGCCTCTAATAATAAATGCCCCATCTTCCTCTCTCCTTCTCCTCTCTCCCTTCTCTTTCTCTCTCTTTCTCTTTCCTGTCACGCGTTCACTCGCGCGCTCCTTTTCGGCTCTTCTATCGCGAGGGAAAGCTATTTTTCCGTCTATTGGGATAGGACGCACAAACTCGGCCTGGGTGCTGACGCACCCGTGCGCCTCGCGTGACATTAACCTTCGATCGTCGACGTCGGGAAATATGAGCAGTTTTGGATCTCAAAATAAGCTCGAATAAAACAAGTGAGGCAAATAACGGAAGCGCTTATTATGATCTACGCGATAAACTCGGGGCGTAAAATAATATCGGAATAAAATGGTGAATTGTAGTTGACTATGTATTAACAACAACGTTTGCATATAAAAAATAGATCATACGACACATACGTATACATGTGATGCAAACAAACATGGCTATTATTAAAAACATATATACATAAACATGTATTATTTTATATTGAAATACTTGTCATGAGTTGGGAAAATTTTTATTTTTAAATTAAAATATGATGGAAAAAATGTAGAATCAACAATTTCAAAAGATATGTCAAATTTTTATTCACAATATTTTTATTCATAATTTTTATTCACAATAAATTCCTACAATATTTTTTCGAATAAACTATTACATTGTTGGTATTCATGTAAATCATATAATAATTGCGCTTAATTAAATATTATAGAAATGTGATCTTTTTTATATGCGTAATAAAATCTTGAAATATGTCAGTAAGTCACTGATTTTTTGAAAAGATAGATTAATGTCCATTTCTACTAATGTAAATTAGCTGTAATCTCAGTTTAAAATACATTTTGTATTTTTTCCCAATTTTAAGCGTTAAAAAAAAAGCGAAAAAAAAAAGATAAAAAGTAAATTAAACCGAAATTAAAATTAATCTACATAGAATAGAAGTAGACATTATATCATCCGAAATATCGAACAATTTGGAATTATCAAGATATTCAAAATTAGAAAATTATAAAAATATACTCTAATTAAAAGTGCTGAGGAAAAGCCAGCTCAAAAATTTGTCGAAGAGCCTATTTTCTGCAGTGAGCTATGTATGTCAAGATAGAGAGAAAAAAAAAATTCAAACACAATTGTAAAACACAATTGTGCGCGGTCTATTTTCGTGCGAAACATCTTGTCGCCAGCGGCGAACGTCGCGTCGCACAGGCAGAAAGTCCGCACAGTCCGGCTCTCTCGCGCGCGAGCCCCTGACATTGTTTCCGCCTGTCGCGGGAGAGCGGGGCCCGTCGTAGGAAGAGGAGAGCACGGGAATGCGAATGCGAGAGCGGTGCGCCCCGCGGTATGGGTGAACGTGCGTGGCGAGGTCGCCGGGAGAAGGAACTCTTCCAATCCGGCCGCCGCGCCACGCCATGCCACGCCACGCCGCGCCGCAGCCGCGGTAAACACAAGGTGCTGCAACTGCGCCGCGTACGCAATGGAGATATGCGAGCCGAATTTCGACGCGATGTGATGTTTCGTAATGCCGCTGGCCGGTCGATCGATCGATCGATCGGCCTCTACGTCATCGGCGTGATTACCAACTCGCTTTCGTTCGCCGAAAAAAGCGGCCGAGCGTAGGCGCGAGTCGTTGCGGAAAATAATCCTTTCCCCGCGCGGGGCACGATTAATTTAATTCGTTCAATCGCGAGCGGAATAATTTTAACCCACCCGAGATAGGTCTAATTAAAAAGAATCCAATGTCCCGGATAGCTTCTCTCTGCGAATATCTTCGCCGATGTATATCGCTTCATTCATATTCCACTCGAAATCGCGATGTCCAATGAAGCCCGTGAATTTTTGCGCACGATGTCACTCTTCGTTCATTTGGACGATAATTCTTCTTCGTCAAATTTTTAAATTTGCCTTTTCACAAGGAGATCTTTCATTCTCGATTGATTCTCGATTTGATCGATAATTATACGAAAGCGTCCCGGCATACAGCGGCATTCTCCCGGCCGCCGCGCGATTTCCCGCGGAGCGAATTTTTACGCGACGACGATAGTATATAAATCGTTCCGATTATCGGCGGCTTCTTATCGGTCAACCATCTCTCGTTCGCCAACGACACCAAGGCCTCGTGCACTCACATGCGTGCGTATGTACAAGGACCCGGCGGGCCTAGAGTGAGCGAGCGAGCGAGCGAGCGAGCGAGCGAGCGAGCGAGCGAACGGGCGACCGAGCGAAGAGGAGCAAACGCGATATTACTGCGTCGGTGTTCGATAGATCGCGATAGATCGCGAATTATTGGCCTGACGAAGTCAGGCTCCATCGCCGCGGGCACAGCCAGAGGACAACGAGGCGAGCGGCCGCTTCCCAGAACACATCGCGTCATTCTCAAAAGGATTTCCTTGACAAGAACGCTGCTCTCCGTCGAGATGCCGTCTATGCCGACGTCGCGCGACAACCAAACAAGTTCTCGTCGAAATCACAATCCTGCTTTCAGGAAAAAAAAAGAAGAAAAATGCGCGAGCGGACGAATGAAACATTGAAACGTAGATGTCTGGACCGGAGATTGAATATTAGAGATGAAATCGTATTCGACAATTAAATGAAAGTAAACGAGTCTAATATTCGAGAAAAGTCGATAATCTAAATAACTGTGTCGAAGAACATCAAGAACGACAATCAAGAATAAAATTATAATCAATATAATGTTTTGGTACATTCAGAAAAAAAAGAAAAAAAAAGAAGAAAAGAAAAAAGAAGAAAAAAAAATAGAAAAGAAAAAAAATGCTGTTGAATCAACAGCATTAGTCTAATTGGAAATAATTTTGTTAATTTAATGACATTATTACTGAAACAAAGATCTTGAAAATAATCAATCAAATAGAGAAAATGGCAAATGCCATTATTTTTTTATATCCATATTTTTATTATAATTAATTTTGCCCAATTCAAAATAACTTCTAAATTTGCGTTTCATCTTTAAACATCTTTTACTACTTCATAATGAATCGATCAGGATTTAAGGACTAGATTGTCTCCCAGAGAAAGTGATCGATAAGAATAAGTATCCGTGGCAACAAAGAGTGTTAATAGAGCGATTAATTTCTTAAATAAAAATCCAATTTCAATCGCACACACTGTTACTACAAATAAATTAAGTATTATGCATTATTGGATGAAGGATCAAAAATTGATTTTAAAAATTAACTTAACATAATTGGCATATAATCTAGAAAAGTTTGCTACCATACCATAGATTGCACGTTGACATTTTTCACACAAATTTCACAAAAATTATCATTTTTAGTCGTTAAATGACTAAAAGACTTAAAAGATCACATATAATTGAATAATAATAAGTACATGTTATGATACAATAAATATATATTTTATATAGATAAATTATTACATACTAAATGTAAATTCTATATAACATTATCAACAAAGAACGAGAGAGAGAGAGAGAGAGAGAGAGAGAGAGAGAGAGAGCGAGAGAGAATACGTGTTAGTTTCTTTGTGATTAAATTATTTAATGTTCATTCACGTAGGAAATGATACAATGTTTCATCTGAAGTCTGATCGTTTCGCGTAAAAGAGAAAGAATTCTGTTTCTTGACGAAGAAAAAGAGAGAAAGAGAGAGAGAGAGAGAGAACAAATGATATTTTCTTACATATACGCGTGTCGGCGATCGTGCCGTCACGGCGTTTTCCTTAGAGGATGAACTCATCGATCGAGCCGTGTCGTACCGGACACGACAAATAGCCTGAAAGTTTTATCGCGGTTTGCACAACGTGGCGCGATGCAACGCATGCGTTAAATGCCACATCCACGCGAAAGCCCGTGACGAATCGCTTTTAAGGATCGATCGATCGGACTAACATCCGATCGAAGAGGCGACGTTGTCGTAATCGTTTCGACATTTTTTAATTCGACACGCCGTACGTCTTAAAAGTCCGATATTCAATTAGTCATATAACAATTAGAAAAATCTTGCCTCATATAAAGTAAATCATATTAGGAAAGTCCTTTGGTATTCTTTTCAACGTTTTCAATATTAAGTATCCAAGGCTCGAAAATTAAAATTAAAATTAAAATTTTATAAGAAAAAAAAAATTATAAATTTTTGCAATTTTATAACCGAATTATTATAAGCGAAGTCTCAAAAGCGTGATATATTTGCGGTGGCTTTTCGCAACACAAAGCGAAGCCTCGCGCCAGAATGGCGTCTGCGTTAAAGGGTTCCGTGCACATGTAGAAACTGACATTAATATCCTCGATTTGTCGTTCCACTGCAACAGGATAGAGCCACACCACGTCGACGGGGGACCGGCACCGAGAGTTATTTTAGCGCAAAAACGGCCAACGCTGGCGGCCCGGGAGAGAAAACCTCGTAACTCTCGCCGATCTCGAAACAACGTCCGATCCAGGAAAACCGCGATTTCTAATCCGTTATTAGATCCGTTACGACGTATCCATCACTAACGATCCATCCAACAATGGATCATGACTCTCCCTTACAGTTTTAATCAATTTTTTTTATATCTAAGTTTCTATTCAAAACAATGCATCAAATTACATACACAAATTACACTCAAAGGTAAAATTCGATAAAATTCGGAGCAACTTTTTCGAAATGTGTCATATTCACCAATAGTATGCTCGGCTTTAATAAAACACCGCGGAAGAATGGTCGCATTTATTTTTCGCCGGCTAATTCGGTAATATATGACCGAGTGACCCAGAAACGATGGTATCTCCATCAATCTCAAGCACATCCAAGAAGAGATAATATCACTGTCAATTACGACAAAGGACATGTCGGTTTCTGTCCGTTAAAAGACTTTGTCGGTCCAACTTAATTCTTTCCGGTCAATTAGTAGAAGGTGTATCTCACACCATATTCTTCGCAAAAGCGGTGCGCAACAGGTGCACTATCTGTTCATAAACACTCTTCTTTGAAATCTTTTTCGTAAACGTAATTACGTAATTGCTTATAATATAAACAAGTCGCTAATTTTTTTTTTTTAAATCAACATCTATCACGGTTAATAATATATAATTGCCAAAGTTGGAGTTGATCTTTTGATCCACACAAGAAGTATTTTTTTTTGCTTTTTTCTTCCCAGAGACTGGGAAAAGTTGTAACTATTGAAGAGATACAAATTCTAATTATCTTATTTCATTTTTTTTTTCATTTTTTCACTATCTTGTTATCCACGCTTATTTTCTACATTGCAATTATTTATTTATTTATTCATTTAATTGCTTATTTTTATTTATTAATCTATTTATTTATCAATAATCTCCCAGTGGTCAAGTAAAGATAATTACACGGATTACAAACGGAGCCGCGTACGTGTGTAACGCATCCGCTAATTATTTATCGCAATCGTGGTAGTAGCTGGTAACCACTTGCCGTTCAATTTTCTGCATGTAAACGTCACGTTCTCTTTCTTCGACTTTCTACGTCGAGCGCCGTCAACCTTTCCAATTGTCATCTCTTTGTCTCGCTCACCGATATCGAAGCGACGAGCTTCCTCATAATATGTTCACTGTTTTCGAATCGCGGACAGTTTTCATTATTTACAATTATTTTCATTTATTCTTGGAAATAGCATCGTTTCCTAGGTCATCAGGATACTGCGAAATAAGAGAGAAAAACAATTTTTAATTTTATAATACAAAATTTTCCTTAAGCTTTCATTTTTTTTCATAGCTTGTCACATAATTTCTCTCGATCTTATTAAAGTTATTTTTTTCTTATGTCAGAAAGTATGCCGCGTTAAAATTCAGCCTTACGGGAATGTCCTACGAAGCGCGGTATGACGTCGCGTGAAATTTTCAGAAAATCGTGGGCTTTCATAGACGTGAGATGGTAAATTGCACATGGCAGTGGAGAAAGATTTGATACATTAGCTAACGATGCCGCGAAACAGTGCGCGTGCACCGCCGAAGAAAGTGCATCCCGTCTCGTTCTCTTCTCGTCAACCCGCGCCTGCACCGCCTGATCCCAGTAATTAATATCTGGTTTGGCGATTCGATTAAATGGCTTATTACCAGAAAGAATTAACACGAAACACCAACATGCACCTCCTCATAATTGCAGCCACTCTCGCCACACGAGAGAGAATGTAGTTCGAAAAAAAAAAATCTCACTTACGTTGCGACGTAATTTTTCTCTTCTACTGTACTTCGAAACAAATCCGGTCAAAGATCGACAATCGATTACGCGAAATTAATTATTATCGGTATATATATTTGAGAAAAAATAATTAAAAAGTGATTTCAAAAATTTCAAGTTTATCAAAATGTTAAACTTACATCAACTTACATAGGTGCTTACTTTATTAGATATAAAGCAAAATCACACTGCTTTTAATTTAAATTAAAGAGAAAACTTGACTATTCAATCCCAGATTATTCAAATTTTGGAGTTAATTAATCCTAAATATATAGACTATGTATCAAATGTCGCAATTCCGATTAATATTAATTAGATAATATAGTTTAATTAATCTATATCTATTAATATAGTTTAATATAGTTTAATTAATCTATATCTATTAATATATTAATATTATACAGAAAATGTTATATTTTTTTATATCGATGGGTAAAATGGTGGATAATCACTCATTATAATTAAAAATTAACAGAGATCGAAAATGATGCACTGAGAGTTATTTAGTTTCTCTAAATATTGCGTGATTCGTTAATCTCGTCGGCATGGAAGCGCCTTTAAATTTTCACGATTCTTGCGGGAAGGTGAAAAGAGAGGAGGAAGAGATATTAACCGGTGATTCAGGCCGAGACTAACGCGCACTTTTCCTCGACACGTTTCTCCCCGACGCGGATGATTTCCTCTTCTACGAGTCCTTTTTCTACCTCTCGTCACATTCAATGATTCAGAGCAAAAGGGTAAGTTAAAGATTTCTCGTTATAGATCGTTAAAAGTCTTTAAACACTTCCACAACGATCTCTGCTGTAAATATCGATACCGAGGGAACACAGAGACGAAACATAAAAACAACTTGCAATTTCCCGTAGAATAATTCCGCGCAGAATTTTTCCATACGCGTTAATCGCTTTAAGCGGGTCAATTTTATTAGTCATCCCGATGAAAATTCTCGACTAAAAATCCAATTATTGGCCCGAATATCGATTCGAGTTTCTCGTTAAATTTAAGCATCTCGAGATTAGCATCGGAAGCAGAAGCGACGGACGAGCCCGGAGGTGCCAGAAACCGTGAAGGGGCCTCCTCTCGCGATCGAGACTCGTCAAGGACACGAGGGTGCGGAGCGGAGGCGCGCGCGCAAGTGCGCGCCGCTCGCCTCGTTTTCCTCCTCGCCGCCGCGAAAATCGCCCGGGCCGAGCGAGAAGAAAGAAAAGTTGCGGCGAAATCGCCGTCCGCGTTCCACATAACAACAGCCGGAAAATTCCCCTGTGCCGTCGTCGCTCTGGCTCCTTATATAAAGAAACATTGTTGTATCATATATGAAAATGCTTACGAGCTTACGGCTCTTTTTCCATCCCACACGATACAGGAGAATACATAAGGACCATTTCCTCCGGGCGCAAATGTAAAATTATATTAGGATAAGATTTGACGTTTCAACGAACGAGTAAATCAATATGTACGTGATAAGTCGCAGTCGCGTGATATAGCCGATCGCAAGATGTACTTTTCTCTTACGAGAGCGTGCTCCTCACGTGAGTGAGTTCTCACAATTCAGATGTAATTAAAGCAGCCACATCTATCATCGTCACCGTCCTTCGTCGACGCGCGACGATCGTCGCAGGAATCCGGGAGTCCTCGGCGCTGCTTGCACAGGTAGGACCCTCTAGCCCTGCGAAGCGTGGCGCGTGTTCGACGAGCAGTTACGAGGAGGTGCCAGAAACCGTGAAGCAGTCTTCTCCCTCTTTCTTCCTCCCCTTCCTCCACCCCCCGAGCATGCGACTTTCCAAGGACACACGTCGAAGAAGAAGAAGAAGAAGAAGAAGAAGAAGAGGAGGAGGAAGAGGAGGAGGAGGAGGAGTAGGAGTAGGAGGAGGAGGAGGAGGAAGATGCAACGACGGAGAAGGAGGGGGAAATGCGGGAGAAGGAGGAAGGGTAGAACAGCGAAGTAAGAGAAGAAGAAGAAGAAGAATCCCCTCGCGCGGCTCACGTCCGCGAGAACCGGAAAGATTCCCTCGATCCGCTACGAACGGCTTCCAAGGTCCGCGATCCGTATTCCAGTGAGACCAACATACACGCAAATGTGCGCCGCATTCACGCACGCACGCACGCACGCACGCACGCACGCACGCACGCACGCACGCACGCATGCACGCACGCCTCGACGCACGTCCGGCCGCGAGGTTATTGTTTAAAACGTTCCCCTTTATTGTGTCTACAATGTACTCGGTCGCACGCGGCCGGAACGACCGAAGGGCCTCCTCCTCCTCCTCCACCTTCTTCTCTTCTTCTATGTCCTCCTCTTTCTTAGTGCATGTTGCTAAATATGCCTTTTGCAATTCTTTCGCTCGGTTACGCCGCGCTCCTCCGTTCTCGTCTTCGGTCGGTTGATTAGCGGTCAGGATCGACCATGTCATCGCGCGAAATCTACCTCTAGAGAAAGCATTATATGTCTTAGTCTTCATGCGGCCGTTTGAAGTTAGCTGCGAATTTTCTCAAGCTAAAATCGATTTCCTTGTCAATTTGCAAATTTGCTAGTCTTAAGATCGAAATCTACATTTTTAATTTAAATTAAAATACTAGCCCGACATTGTTATTATTGTTCTCTGTTGTTGTTATCGCTTAGTTTATATCGGCTTATTGTTATAGGTATCTAAGCTTAAACACATTTTCATAGTTAATTCTTTTAATTAACAGTTAAGACAAATACGTTTTTCAACACAAGGAATTTTTCCTTGAAAAAAAAAAATAGCGAAAGCGTTTATTTATATTATAAGCTTGTCACCTTAAATTATAAACAAAATATTTTAAATAACAGTAGTATTTAGTACGTAATATTGTAGAATATGATACACGAGTTGTTTCTTCGACAAAAAGATACTTTTCATTAAATCAATTTATTCAAAATTAAACATAATTCTCTTTAAGAAATAAATGTAGAATCAAATAATCTTTCATATCAGATTATAATATTTCAAAAATTCTCACTAATTAAGACTCATTCATTTTCTCAAATGAGTGAAATACTCCAAAAAAGCATATTATACAATAATAATAATAATAATCGCGTACCTCTCTTTATAAATTATATACATAATTATATTTTTACTTTATTTCACGTGCCTTTAATTTATTAACAAAGACAAAGAGAAAATTCGGTTACTTTCATTTCTCTCTCGCAAATAATCCTTAACCACCGTTACTGCATTAATTAATTTAGGAGCGTAATACACGAAGGTATTTCTCGATCGAATTTTATCGCGCGTGTCGCCGCGTTTTCGTATCGAAGTCATCGATCTCGATCGGCTTTCTCGCTTCTCTGCGAAACTCCTTTTCGGCGCGCGTCCGATCGTTGCGGAACACAACGCGGATACCGTCGAAACACGTTTATTGTGTCTACCACAGAAAGAGTTAGCCGCATTGACTGTACACGCGACTTGGCACAGCTCCATCGACATGCACAACCGCAATCCGGTACGCAACATGGTTGCACTTTCGTTCTCCCTATTCGCCGGCGAGAGATGTCGAATCGTTATGAGATGGCTCGAAGCGAGCGGCGGATTATCGAATCGCGCGGATAAAAGTGAGGCGAGAGCGGGTTTCCTCACTTCGAAAAACAAATCGGTGCGAGGATTTCGCGCTCGCCATTTGGATGCCAGTGGAAAGTTCTCGGGGATTGCGCTCCTCTTGTTTTTCAAGATTTCAATAGACTCAACAGAAACGTCTCTCTCTCTCTTTCTCTCTCTTCCGATAAGCACAAAAAATGCTGGGAACTTTCCGTCGCGCGCGATATTTAATTGACTGTTTAAATCGGTTCCGGCAGTCGAATGTTACCGTTTCTCATTCCCCTCGCTTGGATTTCATATAAGCACATTTTCGCGACGGAGTGTTAGGCGTTTCGTGTGTAAAAGCTTAACTTTCATTTATTTGTCGCGATCGATATGGTCCATGGGTAGCTTTATTAGAAGCTACCGTGTAACAAAACCGTAAAGCCGCAATCCTCGGGCTCGGAGATTTTCAGGGGAAGACGTCACGCGAGTAACGAATACACTAATTCTAACATTCCCGACAAGGAATCCGTCGTCTCTCCTCGAGAAACGTACGTCGTGCGGAGAGTCGCGCGCTTGCCCAAAGATCGTGTCGTATCTCCTTTTTCTCGAAGAGGGGCGGGAGGGGGGAGGGAGGGGAGGGGGAGGGCAGGGGACGCGAGGAGACACGCGCACAGACGCGCACATGGAGATTCGTATGCGGACACGCATACGGATGCATCGCGGCCACGTGTGTCCATGTGCGAAGCTAGCAGCGGCTTGCATGTAACGCGTCTCGGCCGGCGACTTGGAAAGGGGAAGTAGCATCGACGAGCGCGAGGATGAGGAGAAAGGACGTGGAGGAGGAGGAGGAGGAGGAGAAAGAGAAGAAGAAGGATGAAAGAAGGGTGGACGAAGAAGCTGGACAGAGCGGGAGACGCGGGAGGGGGGGAGGCCGCGGGAAGGGAGGGAAGAGGCAGGACGCGGACAGAGACGGACGGACGGGAGGTGCAGCGAACTCTCCCAAGGCCTGCGTACCCCCACCGAGCGTGCAACTGCAACTGCAACTCTCGCGAGCCGCCGCGAATCAAGCCGGGAGAGATAGCTCTAGACCTGGCGCAACACGCGAGTAAGGATACACACCGAGCGGACAAAGAGAGGCGACCCGGCGAGCCCGGAAAGGATCGGCGTGGCGAGAAGGAAACCGGCCGGAGTGGAATGGAGTAGAGTAGAGTAGAGCGGAGCGAAGTTTATTAGCACGCTCTGGGGCGCTATGAAAAGGAAAGTAGAGAATAAAGAGAAGGCGAAAATTCATCGGCGAGGATCGTTGGAGATTTCTCGTCTCCGATTCGAAAATAGCTTGGAAGGGCTTATTTCCATTCGTCAGCGCCGCATCGAGATGCCGCGAGAAATGTTATAATCCTTTGATATTATATCGTAGTAAAATGAACAAATGTTTAGCTACGTCGAGTTGCTATCGTGTTTAAAAACAAAAAGATCGGCCAGCGGTCGTAAAAATGTCGAGAAGAAATTATTTTCGAAACTTCGCCGTATAATTTTATACGGCATAGAATCCGAAGAGTTTGGACAGTACTTTTATTTTCCGAGATCCGTGAGTCTCTCTCTCTCTCTCTCTTCCTCGTACACTTTCGAGACTTATGCGAAACGAATGAATCCGTTCGAACTTAGGCTTGAGGAAAATTTACATTGTTGCTCGCGCTTCGAATAACGAAGTTTCCGACCAGCAATTCTGTCGAAAATTCATGTAGCGCGGTCATTACTCCGCTGACCTACCGCACGTCCGCCTCCGCTATTATTTTCGTCCAACTGTCTTTTAACTATTTGCGTCATCGATGTTTCAAAGTCCAAGGCGACCGAAAACACTCGTCAGGAAGTCGCAAACGTTGACGCCATGCAACAGGCTCGCATGTCAAGATGAATATTTTTTCGAATAAGAACGGTACGATAAAACAATTTATTACGCCATGTCTTCAGTCATCTGATAAGATAGGCTCTTTCAGAATGACAATTGCAGAGTGTATTCAATAATAGTAAAAGATAACTAAAGAATCAATCTATTTTCAAAAGATAAAATAAAATATACAGTGTTAACAACGATAACAACAAATTGTGGAGATCTCGAGATATTTCCTCTTGTCACGAAGAAAAAGAGAAATGCTTAAAGAAAAATAAAAAAAACATACGCGGAAGGAAAGAGAGTTTCGCTGAAGTATCTAATTTAAGTTTAAGTAAAAATAGAAATGATTTTATTGGGCTGTCAAAATAATTATGTAGGATGCTCAAGTTGGTTACTAGATTATCTAAAATTTCTGTACTATTGACATCATGCTTAAACATTCTATAATTATTTAATGGTCCAATAGAATTATTTAAATTTATATCTACTGAAATTTTTAGATACTTTAGCGAAGCTACTTTATACAGAGATACTTGGCAGAACACTCTTCGTGATAGACAGAGAAGATAAGTCCATCCCTCGTCTAAAAGCAAAAGTATGCTTCATGTGTCACATGGCAATCGTATTTGAGGGCACGCATATACGGGGACGCGATTAAAAGTGAATCAGGTTTTTATTTCCTGCTTCGAGCTCCCATTACCTCAGCTCGGCGTCCAACCGACTCGCGCAAACGCAAATTATTATTTATCCGCAGACAGATATGTGTGTGTGTGTGTGTGTATGTGTGTGTATGGCGCGATACATCGATATGGCGATAGGGGCATGCTGCTGCCTCGTCCGCAAGCAAAGCCGATTATCTGTGCCGGGTTCTGGGTCGATTGTTAACCGCGAATACGAGCAATATCATATCCGCGTATCGCACGATTATTATAGGAAATTCGGTTGCAATATTATAAACATCTCGACCACGAGAGATTCGATAAACAATTGAATATCGCGATCATTTTCATTGAAATTTGCATTCTGCAAATTTGCATTCTGCAATCAATGTCTTTCGAGATGTACACTGTTTGAATTTGAAACCGTCATATGCGTATGCCAATTTGAATGTCAAGATACGTATTGCGGTATCGATAAAACCTACGCGAAAATTTTTGTAATTTTTCTTATTAAATTTATTAACTTGACATTATTTTAATTATCTGAACATCGTTGCGAACATTTTTCCATTCTCCCTATTGCTGCTTTTCGCATATTGGAGTTATTTGCATGGGAAGCATTAGAATGACAATACAATACAATCTATATCAATAATTCTTTCTTATCGTTTAATTTTATTGCATTAATTTAAATTCATTAATTTCCATCATCTGCCGCGAAAAGCGCAGACACACATTTATTCATTATTAATCACGCTTTCATTGTTATTCTATACGTTAATCATACATCAAAACATCTAGTAAACAAACGAAACAAAAACTACGGAAAATTTACTATTAAAATTTATTTTATATTAAATATAATATTACTTAAATATAATTATTTAAAACTTATATATAGTATATGTAAGTTTTATATATTTTATATATATATATATAAAGTTTATTTATATACATTTAATATTTCATTTATATATTTTTAATTGTATCATTGACCAATCTTAATTATTTAAAGCTGAGATAATGAGAGAATTTTTTCTCACATCTCCCATCGCTCCTCGCCTCATTAAAGCCGACCTGAAGTAGCACACCGGCGATCGCGAGGTGGCGGCGGATCTATGCGGATCGCGCGGATCGAAAGTGAGATCGAGATCGCGCTCGCCGCGCGTATCGGTCTGCCGATTCTCGCGTGCGTCGCGTGCATATGTGTATACGCGTGTGCGTTTCCTCCGCTTAAGGAGATAGTGCTGAGTAGATACGCGGTCCAGCCGCGCGAAACTACCTCCTCCTCCTCTTCCTCCTCCTCCTCCTCCTGCTCCTCTGTCGTCCCTCTGTCGACGTTTCGGGGGCTTGCGAGCCGCGGTGTACCGCAGCTACACACGTGTATAGTACACATACACATACACGTATCCATACACATAGACACGCGGTAGCTGCTAACACAAGCGCGCACGTGCAGACGCGCGCTTCGCGCACGAGCGAGCGAACGAGCGAGCGAGCTCGTTCGCCACGCTAGCCCTGGCCTAGATAGGCCGACGCGAGTCGGGTTTGCATCGTTGCATCGCCTTAAGCCCGTCTCACGCACCGATCTATCGTTGTCTGCCTTCGTTCTCCTTCACCCCCCCTTTGCCCTCCTCCCTACGTTCTCTGTACGTACTACCCGATTATCGATCGGCGCGTTCGAGCGTGGAAATCCTGGCGGAATCCAATTTTCCATTTCCAATAAAATCTCGTTATTAAACGTCTAATTTGTTTAATTGCACGCGTTTGAGCTTATTCGCGAGCAACGAATAAAAATAGAGTAGAGGTAGAAGCCAGCCGCCCTTAAAAGTCACTCCTCTGCATCTCGGAATGATGATTGCCACTCGAAACGCTTTGCATCGTTGCATTAGCGGAATTTGCCTTCGATAACTTTCTTTTTACTACTTTGTTTCCTCTTGGCGAGGTATATTTTGCGCTTCGGCACTTTGACGGAGCATCTCTAGGGCAAATGTATTTCCCTCAAGGGAAACTCTCGTTCCTACTTTGCTAATATCAGCAAATCGGATTTGCATTCTATCACCGTTTTCAGTTCACGCACCGACCTATCATCGAGCCATCATGTTCTTGTTTGATTCGACAAGACACGAAGATAATCATCCATGATTGATATTTTCAACGAAAGGTGCAATTCAAAATGCTCGGCAGAGACTCAAAATGTACAGAAGACATAAGGAAACCCTGAGGAAGAATGTAACGACGAAAACATTTAGCGGGAACGCAGCTTACAATTTCGCAGGAATCGTTTCGTTTCCTTTTTTCCGGACAAAATCTTCCTTTGTGATTCGCAGCGTTCACTTTTATCGCACGACGAAATCTATGAAAAACAAACGTCCCGCTGAAAGAACTTCATTAGACAGCAAGTTGATTAAAAACAATCCTAATCTTCCAACTATCGATTTATCGGTAGATCTGAGATCAATTCTAGCCAAGCTTCAAGAAATTTATGCTTGAAAATTCACATAATATAAATTTAATTAATCTATTTAAATCATAAATTAACATTTTATAAAAAATAAGCTTTATTTAAGATTAATCGGAGAGAAAATTTTATTATCTTACATTTCAAAATACGCGCGTTGTCAAATTAATTTCAATATTAGGCAATGTATGTATATATTCGTAATTTGGGACGCTCTATATAATCTCACCTATCTTATTTGTAATATTATTATTATAATTATACATGCCGCGATTAATTCCATTGTTGCATATGTCAGATTGCACTTTCACTTATCTGACGGAATTATCTGAGATTCAGAATACAACGTGTAACGTGTACTCGCGCTTGTAGCGCGAGCGATCGTTCTTGTGAAGTGATAAAATGAAGCGAATACGGCATTCCTCCTCCCCCCCCCCGTTTCTTCCACCCGCCAGCTTTTTAAAATATGTCGGATGTACGCGAATGTAGAAAACGTAGTTGAAAGATGAGTACGGTTTTGCAAATCACAAACGATTACACCTGCGATCCTAGGGTACGGCAAATTTCTGGCACGCACGCCAACTTCCTTCCCTAAGGCGGTCGTCCGCTGGATACAGCAACGTATCCGTCAACGTATGTCGAACAAACAAGAAGACGGATAGGAATGGACAGGGGATGAGGCGAACATACACACACACTTCACAGGTGTGTGTTACGCCGTAACCCCGATTCCCCAACGGTTAACAACGTCACGTTACGCCATTTCACCGCAAGATCGCCGCGGGTCCATTTTCGCGTCCGTGCATTTTTTATCGTCACGTGCCGCACGGGATTGCGGCCGAAAGTGCAGTGGCCGAATTTATGACGTTACGTCGCGTATGCATCGTCGGCGCAATGTAACATTTATCTGCGGATGGACGGACGGGCGGATTTCGGCGTTATTTTAGACCGCGAGCGCGAATTGGGTCGCACGGCGCGGCCGTCGAATCGTAATCGTCATTTTCTTCGTAATATTCCGCGTATTTCACGAAGTAATCAATTTTTACCTGCAACTCGAGGTAGATTGCATAGAAAGAACACGAAGATAGAAAGAACACCGCGCGATTCTCGTCTTTATGCGGATGCACAGTGAATTTGATGCGTCTATTACTAAATCATAATCGTAACATATTTCTCCCAATTATCCCAAGGCAAACCGCAATCGATTAAATAAATAAAAATATTCTCATTTATAACCGTTATAAAAAAAATATATATTTTTTTATTTTTATGAGATATTTTTATATTTTTCAATGTATATGCGAGCATGTGTACATGTGCGAGGAGAGAGAGAGGATGTATATAGTGACATCTCTTTTTATAAAAAGACATGTCGACATGGGACAATCTTCGGTCGAATAATTCCTCTGTAACTATTTCATAACTGCATAAAACATATCAATTTTATATGACGTATATGCCACAATTTCATCAAAGTACAATGACATTCCACGAAGTGTGATAAAACAAAAATTCTATCTATGCGAAATCCAATAATACCTAAATGGATCTAAAAGATTACACAATAGAGATTTCGAGATGATACGTTCTTCGCGTATTTTCGAACGTTCAATTAATCTGCAAATCGGAGAATCAAAAAATGAATAATCAAAAAATTCAAAAATCCTCTCCACGGATGGGAGCTTCAAATCGCCGTGCGGATTCGACTGCACTGGTTGATTTCGACGACGGTTTCGCGCCAATCGTTCTCGGCATCACGAGAGCGCAGCCACGAGAATGGTGCATCGACGACGATGCGTTCCCGGCGCATGCGCCGCTTGGCCGATGCACGTGGTAAGTGCAAGTATGTCAAGGCGCGACCTGAATTTTCCTACTCTCGGTACCCTCCCCTCCCTCCTTCCTCTTCCCCCCGCGCGGCATTCCCCGTGTGATCCCTCCTCTTCCCACTGCATCGCGCTTACTCGATGCAACTGCTTCCCTTCCCCCTCGCGTCCACGAGTGCGTCCCGCGGCGTCCCGTTCCCTCCTACTCGCGTCCACGAGTGCGTGCGTGTTCATCTACCTGACCCTCGAGAACGACACGCACGCATGCACGCATGTACGTACGACACACACACATACAACACATACACGCGCGCGCGCGCGCGCGCATCTCTCTCTCTCTCTCTCTCTCTCTCTCTATCTATCTATCTATCTATCTATCTATCTATCTATCTATCTATCTATCTATCTCTCTCTTTCTGGGAACGTAAAAATAGCGAGAGCTCGTATCGAAAGCGATTCCTTATCCTCCGTCAAGACCCCTTCCGCCGGAGAGGATTTTTCTCCGTCGCTTTTATCGCGCGCGGAAAAGGGAAACGCGCGTCTCATCAATCGATCGCGATCGAAGATGAGGCGACGAAATCGAGAAAGCTGTTCTCCCCGAGAAACGGAAGGAATGTCACACTTCTCTTTTTTTTTCTTCTTTTTCTTCTGACGTCGCGGCAAAGTCCCGCGTCGTTCCGTTTTTCGCGCACGTTCTTATCAACGTGTCGTCTTGACGTCTGAAGAAAATGAAGGCCTAGAGGATCTCGACCACGGGAATGAATTCCAATTCTATCTAGTCATCCGTTACATATTATTGTTACCGGAATTGATTGACGTAGCACTTTAATAAAATCGTCACATCGCCAACAAACTAAAATGCGTTTAATCGTGAATCTCGGTATTTACTCGGGATTTCCAGTGCCAAAGAAATTCAAACGTGACAACTTATATATATATCAAGAATAGACATTATACTCAAGATCTCAGTTTCTCCGACACAGAGACATTTAAAGAATTATACTCTCTTATCATCGCGTACATCCCACATTACGGGTTTCTTTTGTAAAACTTATCTTAGGAACATGATAATGTTAAAGAGGTCGCGCGAAAAAGGCCAGAGATAATATCTGCATGATATGCGGATATAAAGTCAAAAATTACGTCATACTTGTTTATTATTTTTACACACTTCCTGATTGTCCATAATACCTCGGGGCAACGTATTTAAAACGCACAACGTCATTCCGTCCTCTTGATTGATACACCTCGAGGCGACTGTACTCTTATGCTCACGCGTTATGTGTGCACACACACACACGTACATATCTATGCTTTCGATTACGCATATGCGTGTGGCCGCGAGTGTGTGCGCGTCGTTGCGTGGTCCCATGTGGGTGGCCCTTACGTATGTGCAAGTGCTCTTACGTGCGCGTACTTGTTTTGCGTACGCGGCTGACGCCTTTACGAACGCGGCTGACGCTTTTACGACCGCACCGTCGCGGTGCAACGTACGATTAGAAGTTAATTGAACGACGCCTCGCGCGATTCCGCCCGCCCCACCCCCCCTCCCCCCTACCGCCCCGAGCTGTTTACCTACCCTTCCCCCTCTCGCCGTATCTGTGTCGGATTTCGACAAAGCTGGAAGAAAGTGAGAGGCGCATCATGCGGGAGATAACGCGTTATCGTCCCAGCCCGGGGATATATCGATGCGCTCGCGCATAAATCATTCCGCGCGCGAACGCTACGTGAACGCTCTCGAACGTGGAAGGTGCGTAAAACGCACCTGTCGAAAATGTGGCCGCGAGACCGAGAGACGGGGCAGTTCAGTGCCGCGCGTCGCGCGAATATTTAAATAAATATTATAAATATAATATTCAGCGCACAGAGAGAAATTTCAACACTACTCTGCTCCTTTTTTTTTCTCTACTCATCGTTCCGCGCACTTTGATTATCCGTGTAACGCATCGTTTCGCAGCCCCGCGTCTACACGCGATATATATGTATATATATTTTTACGTTATTAGAAACGAATAAATCGATTGCGCCACTCGCGTGTTCATAATTTACGAGAGAAAGAGAAAGAGAGAGAGAGACGAGAGAGAGAGGAAGAGAGAGAGAGAGAGAGAGAGAGAGAGAGAGAGAGAAGGAGAAAAGGAAAGTCTTTTTTCAATTTTTAATTATATCATGCGATAATTGCATCGCTCACATCGAAAGCATTACTCAGCATCGATTTAATAATTGTATTATCGCCATGATAATAAAAGTGTGTTCTATAGAGACAGTTTCGAGATTTCGTGATTATTAACTTGTCAGTCGCAATCGCGTAATTAATACGCGTGGCCGTTGAATTATGCCATTATTACGCGACAATCCGCATTGAATTCATACGGAATTAAGGTCATTCAAAATCAATTAATGAGACAAATAAAGTGTTAATGATCCATGCTGTGCATATGTTATACTCTTTTGAAATCGATCATTTCTCAGCGAGAAGTTTCTCAAAAACTATAGCATTTTTTCTCGAGCGTAGAAAATTGAATATAAATTTTCAAACTTGTTTTGTTAGATTCATTTATCAATCAGAAAAAAATCGTCAATATAAATAACATAAGAAGTAATAATTAATGTTAATAAATTCGTTTTTTAGAAATTTATAATGTAATATTGTTAAAAATATTTTTTATCAATATAAAAATATGTCACTAAACTAAATAAAAAATTCGCTTTTACATCGTTTGATCTTTATCTATTGTTCACTGTACTCAGTATTTCTTATACTAAAATACTTAATACAAGAATATCATTTAATTAGACAAATGTCCAAATGAAGCTTTCCTCTTAGAATCTTCTTCAATTTTGTTGTTTTCAGTCTACTAATGACTAATAATGAAACGAAACGTTAAATTTCTTCAACGTCGTCTATCGGTTTCCGGTGAGCGAGGTCACCGACGACACCCTACATTAAAGTCGGGATCTTCGACGATTTTAGTTCACATGGGAAGAGTGCGTGCGCGTGACATTTTTGTCCCCTTTAGGCGTGGTTAGATTCGACAGGCGTAGGAAGTTTTCGTTCGGGGAGTAATATCGCCGGAGATCGAAGGTATATCGATTCGGAGAGTGTAGGTGGGCGCTGACCTACCCCTACCCCCCCATCCTCGTCCTCGGGACGTCCTTCCAGGCGTGTCCTACCCCAATCCAGACATCCGTTTCGCCGGCAAACAGCCTCCTCCCCTCCGACATGGTGCGACGCGACGAGCGAATAGTCCTCGCAAAGGATCTCTTTCTCTCTTTTTCTGTCTTTCTTTCCCCCCCTCGCCCTCTCGCCCCGCTGCTCTCCGTGGACGCCCCGAAGTGTATCCTTTTGCCAGGGCAGCACGCGAACCCTTGTCAGGAGCGGTGTCCTATCGAGGCCAACCCCGCAAAAAATAAGATCCGTAGCCGACACGTCGTCCTCCTTGCCTTCTTCTGTCCACTTCTCCCCTGTCTCTCTCTTGTTCGTCCTGTTCCTAAAACTTCGTAGTATGGTAAGAGACGCGATCCGAGGATCCGACACCTGCTAAAAGAGTCCTTGCACGTCTCTTGTCATGTACCTTCCATCTCCGTAACCATCATCGCTACCACCACCGCTCCGAAGAAAAGAGAGAATAGAGAAAAAGATATAATCCACAAAATACATCGCGCAAGAACTGCTTATTATGGACAAACCGAGCTCTTTTTATCGTGGATATCCAAATATTTTCTTCTTATTATTTTGAATTTGAATTTAACTTTTTTATATGTAATTCCAGGATATTCTTATACATTTTGATCAATAATAATAATAATATGCTTTTATTTATACGTCAGCTAATTAAACGTTTCTACTTTCGATTCTTACTTAATCTTGTGCATTTTGTTATTTATTGTGTTTATATATTCTACTTAATTTAAAAATTCAATCACGATCAAATGTAAAAGATAAAATGTAAAAGAATTAGTACAACTCCAAGTATTATAATTAAATTCCTTAGGATTTATTCTGTACTATGTACAGCAATTCTCTGTTGAGTTCTATTTTCAAAAAACAAAATTTTCGAAATAAGACTTATTTAAGCTTTTCGTATCTAATATCTTTATTTATTGGAATAAACATATTAACCAGAAATTTAAAAGTAAAATTCTCTATTGAAATTATTCGATTTGATTTCGTAACGTGAATGAATTATTTGAATTCCAACAAGTTCCTCTCTCGGAGAACAAAGAAGCGTTCTAAGAATCCGAGGTTCATTTTCATTAACACGAAATGTGTTTCGCAGGACGAAAGACGTCTTGATTGTCGAGCATTCGGAAACGTTTTATCGACCGTTCCGGGAAGCTCACCTACAATGATTCGTCGGAGATACCATTACACATCTTTAGGAGTTAATTAATGAATGAAGCGCAGTGTAAAAAGCGTGAGCTTCCGGAAAAAGCATTTCGCGAGAATCGATTTGTTCAAGGTCAACAGTAACAATAGAGCGAACGTGACGTCGCAATAGTTTCCAATAATAAAATCAACAGGCGCCAATCGTACAGGACTTTAATTCGACGATCACTAATTTAACGCTAAATATCCGCTTTTACAAAGAAAAAAAGACATAGGAACGTTAATGACGTGATAATAAAATCGATGAGATCGTTAGTCGTCAAAATGTTACAAAAATATAAATTGTTAATTAATCTCGAAGGTAAGTGCAGAATGAGCAGCAAACTGAGGGTCTACCGATTATGCCCTAGGCTCGCGCCCCTTTTATCGGCCGAAGATTCCGCTCCGGTGAGCTTGGTCGCCTTGGACTTTTCCGAGATTTTCATTCGGCGAACCCTCCCGATGTGCGAGAAGCGTGTTCGACTAATTGGCACGGAGCTCTGACGCAATTCCGTGGAAGAGAGGCCGAGGACGGGCGCGTAGGGGCGGATTGTCGAGGGTCAGGGTCCCGGCCCTGCGCCCTCTCTTGCTCTCTCACCGTGCGGGAACCGGACGGAGCTTCTTTTCTCTTTCTCTATCTCTCTTCGTTTCTTCCTCTTTCCCGCATATTCTCGCTTATTCTCCCCCCTCCTCCCCCCCCCCCCTCCGCTTTCTCCTTCGTCTCCACTCCATCGCCGTTTAGCGCTGCGCGCGTACGTTCTCGCGAGTGCGCAGAAGAACTCCTACCTAAGTGCCTACATCGCGGCACTTCACGAAGCGGGCGCTGTAATTTCGCCGGAAGATTCACGAAGATCCGGATCGACGACGCCACAGGCCAGCCTATCCCGAGCTATCCTTCTGCTGGACGCGGCACGCAGCCAGTCGAGCAACACTTCGCGGAACCAACAAGATCGCCAGCGTGACCGACAGTCGTCGGATCTTCATCGGATGTACTCGCGAATCTCCCGCGTTTCATTAACTCCGTCGTAATGGAATACAAATAAACTCGTACATCGTTATCTTCTCAGAATTATCTAATAATCATCTTGAGAAAGATCCTGCTCTTAAATATTTTCAAATGAATCCCGTCATCGTAATTTTTATACAATTGGCACAAATACAGCAGAATAGGAAAAATTCCACTGCTAAACGTAGCGCGCGGTATACTTGTAGCCCCAATAACGACCGACCCTTATCTGACACTATCCGCTCACATTTCTTTTTTTTCTGCGTTATTTGGACCGCGCTTTTTAATCGTTCTACCAACTCCGCGCGCGCCTCCGTCTCTTTCCTCGTACTTTCTGTGAGCGATAATGGCCGTGGCACCTATCTGCAGGTCGAAGGTCAGTCCTCCGCGCGATGCACTTTATATATTCGCAGAGATACGAGCGGGGCGACCGAGACAACGAACAACCGCTCACGACCGAAATCGACGTTGCAAACAAGCGAAATCCGCTCGTAGATTTTTCCCCCGGCGAGATGAAAAATGGGGAATGAGTTCCGGTAGAAAGAAAACGACCGGTATGATTAAATCGCGTTTCCGGAATCGTGGTCGTTGCGCGAAACGCCGCTGGGTGTGGCGAAAAATGAAAATAAACCTCTGCGATAACGGATGATAAAGCCCGTCATCCCGAAGCCGATAACGGGCGCAAACAGGAAGTACGACAGAATAAGAATCTTCCGAAAAACAAGCACCCGTCCCCCCGAAGTTTATCTCGTATTACTGCAACACGCGCAATGGTGTCGCAATCAAGTCTCGATATGATGCCAAAAACGTGCGAAGAGGAAAAAAATTTTTTTGGATCAAAGTGGATGCTTCTTATTCGCATATCGCTCGACGTATTTGTCAACGTATTCTCGTCGATCACGCGATTGTCGCTGCAATTTAATCGGATCGATATTTTGAGCTATTCTCTCTGTATCAAAAATTTATGAGATTTCTCTATCGGACTGATTTCATTATATTAAGAAGAATATATCGGGTTTCCGATTTATTGTTTAAGCTCCGACATATCTCGTGTGTGTGTGTGTGTGTGTGTGTGTGTGTGTGTGTGATTCCAACGCTATGAGTCATATAATAGAATGATTCATATAAAAAGAATCAAGCATTTTTTTTATCAATTCCTGATAAAATGATACTAATCTGATACTAATGTAGTTGCATATCGTGGACACAGAGATTACAATACCTTTTTTCCAATAAATTTAGAAACATGCGATTAAGTATGGGATGCGAATTATCTGCGCTCATGCGCGAGTAATTAAGATATTGCCAAACTTGCGTATACAATGCGTAACATAAATTAAATCTAATCTCAAAGAAGTCTAATTCTGATACAATATCGATTTTAGTAATAATGCTTGTATATAAGAAAAAACTTCTAAAAATTATCTTGCATTTTTCAGATCATAATTGATCCGAAAAATACAAACTTAATAACGACACACGCGAATTTACCAAAGCGTTATGAGCGCATTCAATTTTTTCTTGGCGTATGAGATAATATACTTAATTAGATAAAAAGGCCACATTTAAACACAAAAACGCCATACATGTAGATAAATGTAAAATAAGATATACATAACGCAAATATTTTAAGAATTCTGCGGATTGAGTGTATTTTTTTAAATAGTTATTCTAGAAATACGCTTGCCGAATGATGTCAGACTTCGGTCACGTCGCAATTACATCTGACACGTATCGCGGCATTTTATCGATAACTCGGCGTGCAAGTGCGCCACTTTTGTCGCACATCGCCAATAATCCCAACGGGGCGTTTTCACCGCGGAACGACGCGCGGAAAGCTCGTTTCACTCGATTGCAAACGAACGAGCGAGAGAAACGAGAGAAATATATCAGGCAAGAAAATCGTCAGCGTTCGCTTCCTAATCAATTAATTTACAAGTATTCGAACATATCGAGAGTAAATCGCCAATCTTGCTGAATCTAAGCGCGGAAAATTACGTGGAACATTGTAAACCTTCAAACCTTTACGCGATATCAATTTATCTTCTACAAGTCATTATAAAATTACGATGAAAAAAAAGATTGTTACATTCTCCCTTTACAAAATCTGTTTCCGAAATAATATAAAATTTTCTTTTATTTAAAGCGATATTGACTATTTCGCGATAAAGATCACGAATATGCGTCACGATATTATACTATTAATTACAACTTCCTCGTAGGACATGTGACGAAATTTTTCACTTCAATAATAAATGCACATATAAAATGCAGCTCCTCTTCTGATACACTTTCGACAATGCTAGAATTAATCGATTAATTTTTCTATGAGTATGACTGCAAGTTTCAAACTGAAAATTGTGAGACTCGTGAGTTTGTCGAACTCGAGCCATTGACCCAAGAACACACAATGTCGTTACACCTTTAGATACGAGACAGCGAGCTGTCCGCGAGTTTACGACAATCGCACGTGCATCGATGCATATGCATATCAATACCCGTGCCGCAAACGCGGCCTAAAGAATTCACGGAAGTTGCCAACAGAAATGCAACGTCCCGTTGCCCCTCGACACAAATACATAATCTGTTGCTTAAAATGATTGCTTCATTCTGATGTGTTCGTGTTTCTAAGCAAAACAATAATTGGAAATAACAGAGATTGAAATAACGCTATTAATACGAAATAAATAAGAAAACCAAATGTCAAACTATCATTCTCATGATCATTCTGATGATTTATCATAAAAAAAGAAAGAGAGAGGAAAAGAGAAAAATATTTTATTCACATGTAATATAAAATATTATTTAAATTATTTAATTGTGAAGATTTAAATAAATTATTTTATATATGTGCTTTACATAAACAAAAAACAGCAAATAATTAATTATGCTTTGTCATATGTAAAGAAATGTTAAAAAATTCTGATAATGTTGAATAACTGATAATGCAAAAAAGTAAAAAACAAAGATTTGACTTATTGTGAATCATTGAAACATATCCTAGTTCCAAACTCGCTAAATACACACACACACACACACACATATATATATATATATATATATATATATATATATATATAGTAAATCACTCAATATTATAGATAGATAAAATATATTAAAAATATATTAATTTTAAATATTTCAAATCCTTTTCAAAGATCGAGAAAATAAAAATACAGTTCATACGTAAGCAAATGGTCAGTTTGATATAAAACTTTATCGTTTTCCAATCAAACTCTATGCCATTTAAAATAGAAATATTCGAAAATCGAAGTTTTTTAAAGAAGAACAGCGGAAAAAGACGATAAATAATTTTCTCTTGATTTTGTTGAGATTCCTTTTTCGTATTTATTTGATAAGACGACGCAAATATTTTATACCAACGAAATACTTCAAATTTCTTTCTATCCATTCAATCTGAATACAATACATCAATTGGGTATCTTTGCAAATACTACAAAATATTTCATAATCGGATCGCTGTGATGCAGGAAGAGGCTGCATTTGGAGAGTACTATGACGATCGAACGCACTTTCCTGAATCATTTGTAGAAAGTTCATACTTAGACGCGATGGAAAGTCGACAAAAAATGTAGAACAAGCGCCGGCGTGAAAGTCGATCTCCGTTGCTCGCATTAGATGGGTTTTGGCGAACGACGGAAAAAGTGCATAAATCGAAGCTGCGGACGGGCATCGACAGTTTAAAAATATCGAGAGTAAATTTAAATGTTTCAATATTTGCCATTCCGACTCGTTTAAAGCTGTAATTTTAATACCGACAGGCCCGCCACATTTTAACACGCGGTACGATCGCTAGCGTATTTAAAATTGATCCTTCGTGAGTTGCGCGCCAGGCGATATTTCTGATCAAATTTTCAGCGAGAAAAAATGACGTTCGCAATTTTTCGTGGAATGTATGCGTGATTTCTGACACACCTCGCGCGTTTTTCATGAACATATGGCTAGGGTCCGTTCATTTACGCGCGAATTGCACAGCAAACGAGGAGGTCCTTCGCCAGCTGAAGGACGTGGCCCTGAAATTTAGGGGTTGTTTCCAGGCGGTTTGCGTACCGCGTGGCGTTTCCATCGGTCGGAGAGGGTTGGTTCGGAGAGTGGTATGGTGTGTGGCAGACAGGGCGTGGTCGTCCTTGAACCTACCTATAGAGCTACGAAGTGACCCTTTGCCCTCCCCCCCTCCTCTCTCTCTCTCTCTCTCTCTCTCTCTCTCTCTCTCTCTCTCTCTCTTCTCTTGTGCTCTCTCGTTTCCTCCTCATCCTTTCGACCTTCCAGGTCCGCCGATCTTTCTCTCCCTCACTCTCCCTCTATCACCCTCACTTCCCTCCCGCCTGTTCTATCTACTTCCCACCCCTCATATGTTTGCTTTGCGTACAGACCGTGGAAACGAACAGTACCTCGCGATGTCCTTTTCATTGAGACAGCCACGTATTCGGCAAGCCCATTTGCATGAATTATTTTTTCATTGCCCTCAACGATTCTCCACCAGAAGTGGATAAGCGAACAAATAGAGATCAGCTTTTGACATTTCATCAAGTAAATGATTACAGTTGTGTAAAAAGTTCATAAGAGAGTAAACATAGGCAACCCTGTAATTTGTACTAGTCGCTATAGACGCGTTCCGATTTTTCACTTGAAATTAACGTTTGCGAAACTGATGCACAAAGAACAACGTAAAATCGAATTTAAGTTTAAGCTTATAAAATTGCGAAATTTTCATGGCGCACACCCCGATACCCCGAACCCTTCGTGCGCCGAGAGGGACACGTACTACAGAAATTTGACGAAGCGAAGCAATGGCGAGACAGTGTCATTTCGACCCTTCCACGCAATTTTAATTTTTCACTCGGCAATTACTCGCTCGTCGTTTTCGTGCAGCACGGTACAAGGACTCCGCGAAGTGTCGGTATAGTTTCATGCAGTAAGTAAAGTTGAAATTATTTATTATGTCTGTGCGATAAATAATTTATATATCGTATCCCATATTTATCACATATTATTCCGCATTAAGTTGGAAATTACGTTTATTTTGAAAAAAAAGATTGAAGATAAAAAGGAGTGCATCTCCGTGATTTGATAACCAGCAGGAAACTGGTATATCGAATCACGGAGTCATATCAAAAAACGAGTCTGATGCTCTTTTAAATATTATTGTTTAACAAGCGCTCGGTATTTAATCCTAATCCTAAATTGAGCTTATCACGATTGTAGAGACATGAGACATCAATTTCATTATTTCTCCCATGTCCTCGCCGAGCGCTTAAGCAAACGTATTATTTCATCCCTCGCCAGCGTCTCCCCCTCATTTCCTCCATCAATGTTGCCGTCCTAGGCTGTTAAGGTAGGTTAGGCAGGGTGTCTTCCACGATGTTACTTTGTCGGGACGCTTCAATTTAATAGGACACCGACAATTATTCAGTTTCAAACTTTGCGAGCATCAATGCTACTCGATACTTTCCACCCGTATACATTTTACATACGAAGCATAGGTAATGGCGATCGAACAGAAAAGCTCCTGAAGCAATAAATTAACGAGCCAACATAAATACTCAATATGTATTATTAAAATGTCAAATCCAAAATCGTTTCTCAAAAAAAAAGTCATTCATCTATATTCAACGTTGCTAATTCCGAAAAAAAACTAGTCTAGCTAATATTTAGCTAGTCTGACAGTATTAGCAAAAGAATAGCTCGGATTTTCATATTATTGTTATATATACTAATATATACAATACATATTGTTATATTAATTAATAACAATCTTAATGCTGTTAATATCATAATCGGAATGCTTCGATGCCATTGACGTGTTGTGACCTGGCTTTAGCGCGATTTGAAATATTCTAGTATTTACATTATCATGTCGTATTTATTGAACAATCGAATTCCTCGCACCTCAGCGACCGGCCTCGGTTTTGAATTTTACATGAAGTTTACGTTCGTTCGGTCGAGCACCGCTTGATTTGCCGCAAGCCGACACTCTCAGTTAGGTGAGTCGCGTCCAATTAATTGAGCGATCGATCGAGCGAATGCGCGCGCGGTGAGTGAGAGAGAGAGAGAGAGAGAGAGAGAGAGAGAGAGAGATTCGCAGGAAAATATTTTCTGTCCATAATAACGCCTTGTCTATATTGCTGTATCGTACAATTGACTGCCGCAACAAATTTCAGATATTGGAAATACTGAAGTTTCAAGATCCTCATTTTGATAACATTACACGCCATATTGCTTTAAGTGTAATATATATTTCCGAGCACAAATCACGAGATCTGATTAGCATGAAATAAATACTTTCAACGTCGGTAGATTAAAGCAGCGCTACGAAATATTGTGCACTAATATTAATTAATATCCGTATTAAAGATCCGCGCCACTATATTATAAAAATTAAATAAGTTTCAACTTGGGTTTGTGGAATAGCGAGCATGATAATTCAGCCTGTTTTATCATTGACGAACAAAAAAAAAAATCTCTACGTGAAATGGCTATTTTAACGTTCCTTCGAATGACACCGCTTCGCTAAAGCTCAACTTTTTTAACATATTTTCCCGCTATTGTTTTTGAGCCACTCGTCCCCGACCATCGTTCTGCGCACTTTTTGCTTTTTTTAAATACATATTTATAGCCAGCGAAGTAAACCCGACTGCATCAGACACATTTACTTTTATCGCTTTTTGTAAAAAAGATTCTAACAATATAGCAGCCAAACGTGATATATGTAATAATATTAAATCATCGGAGGGAATATGTGTTATCGATATCATTGTCGCGGTACATTACATCGATGATATTAATTGTGTGCGGACGGCAATTTTGGGGAGGCAACAAGGGAAGCTAACAGGTATACGAACAACAAATGGCAATAAAGGCGTGTGAAATACGATGACGGTTACGTCAATGATTCGCGTATCAAGACACACAACCCGCGGAATTCGCCTGGAATTTTCGCGAGACGGAGAGATGGTAGGAACAGGAGCTTTCGTAGTCATGGCGACTGCCGGGTTTCGGTTGATCGATCCACCACGGTCAAGGTCATCCACGAAACCACAAAGCGGTCGTTCTGTCGACGGACACACCCCCGCAGCCGATGGCTCTTCGCCGATTCTCGTTTACGCGATTAGACATAATCGGTGTGCGAAATAAGAGCCAGGGCTCTTCTCGAGTACTTTTTTTTTTTTTTTTTTTTTTTTCCATAGAAGAAATGCCACGAAAATGTAACGTGCCACGAATTTGAAGATGAAGGAATAATTTTTTTTTCTGTCATAAAATAACCGTCAACCTAAACCTCTAAAGAAAAAAGTGAACTTTGTCGTTTTCTTCCAAATTTTATTACAGTTAATTATCATTTATTTTCGATTCGCAATTTTCGACTTAGAGAAATCGGTTTTTTTACTATTTTCGATTAAACATACCTTCGACTATTTTCGATTAAACATACAGCGATACTTTTAGTTTCTAAAAAAAGATAAAATACTCCCTAATAAAAAATACAATTTAACCTAAAATAGAGAATTTCAATCTAGTATTATTAATTAAAATACCGTCTCATTATGATAAAATTAAACTTAGTCTCGTTTTACTAATAACATTGAATTAAATGTCCCGGATAGAAAATTATATATTAATTAAACGTCTAAAATTGTAAACTGTGTGATAAAAAATCTTTTACTTTCATTTGTGTATTTTCTTTTTGTGCAATATATTATGAAAAATGTGCATAATTAGTATCTGAGGTCTTGTAAGTGAGTTATTTAATGTAAAGCAAGGATTTGACATATAAAAATATTGTCACGTTTAATAAAAGAAAATTACACTTCATTATTCGTTACGATAACGTTAATTTATCTTACTTTCCGAAATCATTCATCGTAATAGTAATTTTAAATGCTACTTTTCTTCATTTTCGCTTTACGATGAAAATTAGTTTCACAAAGTACGATCGACACAACTCCGGGAAAAAGAATCCGAGAAAAAAAGTAGATACACCTTTATGTACAGTGGCATAATTTCCATGAAAATATCGTATCGCAAATAAATAATTCAATCTCACGTGACATTTAACTCTATCGAATTAATATCGACATGTAAGAAATGCCAGGGCTCTGCAAATATCATTACAAGAGAAGAGAAATATTTTCTTAGTTTTCGAAACTGCTGTAGAAAGTTATCCTTTGCCCTATGACAATAAGTCAATATTGTTAATTGCGCGCGGCATCGAGCCGAGCTTCTTCGAGAATTTTAATAAAATTTCGATACGTCTGCCCGTCCCGACATCCCGAATATCCATCTCTCCACTTTCCGATTTCGTGCTGTCGCTTCTCGTCGTCTATCGCGACATAATGTGCAGAAACCGTAAACGATTGGCTTGTTCGCTCGTTGTATTTACGATTCGCTCACGTCCAGCGCGAGAGGACGGACGTCACTTTCGCGTCGCCGTCGATATTAGCCCATCTTCAACGATGCGATGACGTAAATGAAGTGTAAGCGAGGAGTGCGAGTATGTCAAGTATGCCGGTACGCGGAAAATAACGTTTGCCGTTATCGTCGATCCGCCGCAAAAATCCGTCGTAGAACCATCTAGCGCGTATTCGAGTCAATTTACTGGCCGTTGCAGCAAACTCTGATCGATTACATCGGTGAAGAGCTCATGTCATCAGAAAAGGAATATGGCATAACGAGAGATTATGGAAACTTATGATATGTTTTGTCTACTGCAACTAAATTCTCGACTCGATGTCGACAGTTATCTCGCTGACAGCATCGAGATATCCCGCCGTCGTCTATCGTCTCGTTAGTGGAGTGTTTTCGAGAACCTTGATCGATTGTACCCAGTAACGAGAATGACAAACGATCTAATTCTTTTCTTATTATCATATTTTTTTTATTATTAAACTCATAATCTTATTGGGAAATGTTCTGGTCTTGTTCGATTTTCATTGTCATACTTGTAAAACATTTCCTCCGATATTTCAACAACCTCGCGCGTAAAAAACATACAAAGATGAAAGTGTACAAGCGATTATATAATCTGTAGACAAACCTGTGAATAAATCAAAATTAAAAATCGCAAAATGCAAGCAAAAACTTTAATCAACCATAAAAAGGGAGAGTATTTTAGAAGTAATTTAAAATAAGAAATATTTAAAGAATGCAAAATAAAATATATAAAATTAAACTGTAAAAAAGTAATGATAGCATATAAAACACGGAGGGAGTTTAAATAGATAAAACAATTAGATTTTTATATATAGATTGTTAAATCATGCTAAAAAGATAAAACCGATTTCTAAAAGTTCAATAATAGCAAACGATTAAGTTCTGTAACGTTCACATGAAATCCACAGTCGATGAAAGTCTCGTTTTCCAATAAGGAGCTCAAAAAAAGAATTATGTGCGAATTTAGTACAAGGATTAAGGACTTCGAGAATTAAGGACGACGAATGACGCGTGGCACTCGCAAACCGACAACGCGACCTTCGTAGAACATTCTTTCCGGCGACCTTTGACCCCACCGGCCACGGGGTGAAAACTTAAAGGCGCGTCTCGCACACCCCTCTCGCCTCCTATCCATGGCAGTCAGACGTCGGCGATTCCGTATCGTTCTGATAATCGTTCGACGGCCCCCGAGAGGAGGCGGCGAGACGGAGCCGCGGGGGTGGAGGCCGCGGCCATGACCTTGGCGCGGGTCGGCGGGGTGACGGTTTATCGAGCGTCAGGACTTTCACTGTTCCCCACCCCCGTTCCCTAGTCTCCCTTTCGCCTTCGGGCGCCACCGCCGTCACCATCCCCGCGCCATCCCATCGCACCCCATTCACGCAACTTTCTCTCCGACGCGAGTCATAACGTTGAGCTTTCATCCCTTCCTTCCCCGGCTTGCACCCTGGCCGACTATCTGAAGGTGAGTCGTCTAGACGGTTTCCTCACGATCATTTCCTTCTACTACCATCGACAATGGTGGCTTCAAAGGATGAGAGAAAGAGAAAAATATAGAAACTTCAAATCCTCTTATAACAGTGATTGTTCCGATGGCATAAAGTCTGGTGGATGAGGTAGAATTTTCCAATTTCAATACTTCCATTTTCCTTTTTGATGATTAATTAAGAATTTCAGCAAGATAAAATATAACAAATAAACTTTTGAAAACTCAATATGGAAAACTATAAATTAAGAAAAAATAAAGTATCATAAAATATACATAAAATAGCATATCAAGTTAACAATCCTTTTCCATTTAATCTCACAATACGATCGCAGCGAAAAATTCCATGGTCTTCCGGAAAAAATAAGAAAGTAAAAAAATCTTTATAATAAGCGAAACATTTAGACTTTATTATCAACAATTATAAATAAAGTATTCAAGTTTATGATATCGAATACTATATTCTGTGAGTGAGGGATGATAAATAAATAATGGTGATAAAAGCAAAGTAAATTTTCCGAAAACGGTTTTCTCCGACCCATTTTTCGAGGTACCTCTCAGACCCGCAAAAGTCGTGCGAAACTTCGTGTCTTCGCAACAACGTAATAATAAACGAATCAATTATTCAAGGCGAAATAAGCACGGAGCGAATACTGCGGGACTTCGAACGGAAGTACTCTATACGAGTAGGGAAGTCCGCTCCCCATAAAAGAGATGGTACCGTTTCATGTCGGGCATTGCGTATAATTTTTTCGATTAATACGTAAAGCGTTTCGCAGGATACGCGAGGTGTATATATGAGTGTGTACGTGTACGCTGTTTCCTCGATAAGACTCTCTCCCTCATTTTACGATAATAGGGATCGGGGTGAGAGCAGCTGAAGAGTCTAGACGAACTCCTCCCTTCCTCCCTTCCCTCTCGCGCCCTCGAACGTTCCGTGCCGCAATGAAAGTAAAACCTGGGCTCTGAAATAATGTCGTCTCGACAACCCGAAGATCCTCCCGTCAACCTTCGAGGTCACCTTCCCCGAAGTCCCGGCAAGATCGATCTACACTGAAGTACACCCACCCCGAGCATCGCCGGAACGACGTCCTTCCTCCCGCGTGGCGAAAGCGATTTTTTTTCGATTCGCGATTTATCGCTCTCGCGGCGAGGATAAAACGGAAGTCGTCGCGACGGAGTTGAACGATTTCGGAGTCGATCGTGCCAGAGTATCAAGGCGGAATTTCTTCTTCGTTCGAATGTCGAAGTGTAATAAAGTGATAAAAGAGATTCCTCTCTTCGCAGCTCGATATAGCTTCCTCCTTTGTGGTTCGAAATGCTCTTACTCGCCAAACCCGGATCAAACAGTCCCACCGACTCTTTTTTGACAAAGGAAAGTCCGAGAAGTCACAGGGTAGTGGCACGATCGATTTACCGCACTCGTCCCGGCCAAATCCGATATCCCCTCGAATCGAAACGAGAGTAATCGCAGCGGGCGCCAACAGTTTCTTCGCGCATTGCGGCGAAATTAAAAAAAAATACTTCTTCCGAGAAATACACCAACTCTTGCACCCTTATCGGTTTAATTTAATTAAACGGCGGACAAGCAAACCAAGCTCAACATTCGATTTGATCCAATTGCGTATCAAAATTCCAATGTTATCGCAACAATCTTTTTACATAATCCTTTTACATATCTTTTTACATAATAATTATATAAAATAATATCTTGTTTTTTTTTGTCGAAAAAAATATATCAATTTATATTTTATAATTTTTCTAAACAATCTTGCAAAAAGGCTTATCATAAATAAAGTTTTATTAAAAGAGATTTTTATCTTTATCGGTAATCGCGATCTCTTCTCTTTTTTTGAGATAAATGTCGTACTGTTAAAATAAATATTAAAAATACTTCTAAAAATACTTTTTATATTTCATTCTTTTTATTTTACTTTCATAAAAGTTTTTCTGAATTAAAAGATAGTTTGGTTAGCGATGATTTTTGATCGTGATATTAAAATGATATTAAAAGTGACTGCATGATTCGAGCTCGTATACCAATTTTCTTTCAATTTCCGAAAGGTCGCCGGGAGGGGCGGGATAATCTCGACAGGCAATTGCTCGATGTCCTCGTTATTCTCGACTCGATTTCGGTGGGCTTACGGTGTTTGACGGGTAATCCGCGCGCAAAAACCGATCCCAGGGGTTGTTTTCCGTTCTCGAAGGTCGCGTCCCTCCCCCCCAATCGATTTTTCGTCGCACCACCTCGCCAATCACATGCAACGAACGACCGAGTTTCAAATTGTTTTCCGGCAGTTCCCCTAGCTCTAGCGTTTTGCCGGTATTATACTATTCCTTCCCACGGGAAGCAATCCGACAATCCCGACGATCGTCGACCCTGAAGAACATCCCTTTATGCGCACCCACGTAAAACCGCCGTCTGACTTCGCCGATTACTTTTCTTCTTTACGTTTCTTTTTTAGAAACGTTTGCTTTGTCTTAAGATTTATTTAACCAATTTCATCCGTGTCGCCTTAGCGTCACAATACGATTAAGAAAGAGATTTCGCAGAGACTTTGAAATAAGATAACGCTATCAGAATCTACCATATATGAACTAGAAATTTCAGAGAAAATATTATTTTTGACATTCTCTTGTCGTCACTCGAGCACCAAAATCCTCAGAGAGAGAGAGAGAGAGAGAGAGAGAGAGAGAGAGAGAGAGAGAGAGAGAGAGAGAGAGAGAGAGAGAGACAGAGAGAGAGAGAGAGAGAGAGAGAGAGAGAGAGAGAGAGAGAGAGAGAGAGAGAGAGAGAGAGACAGAGAGACTAATCACTTTATATTACTAAATTTCTACCATCAAATATAAAATCAGTCTTTTTATTAATTTTAATATTCTCTTTTTAAATATTTATAAGAGAAAAAGACGTTAGACGCGTATTTTATAAGTTAATCTTCACCTAACAAATTTTGTAGGACAATAATTAATTTAGATGAAATTTTGTCTGATGCTGAGAGCAATTAAATAATAAAATTGCAGCTTGTTAGTCATATTTTCGAGAGTCAACATAAATTTCTTCGTAGCGAATATGCTCTTTTGCTTCCCTCTAAAGGTTGCGCTCGCATCCAAATTCATCCCTCCAACCTCGAAAATCTATTTAAATCCTTATAATCGATTATGACGCATCGATAGAAGTCGATCAAACGAAAGCCAAAGGGTCGCCGGAATATTTGACGTAATCACCATAGAGACTATATAGGAAGATTGAGATTAGAGAGTAACGGTAATTTCCGTACGACGACGCGGTTATAATAATAATTAGCCGACATTATTTCTCTATACAAACAAATAAATTGGAAAATTTCTGACAGAATAAATTTAAAAGTTAAAATACATAAAATTTTATTCTTTTGTTAAATTTAAGTTTACTTCAATGCAGTTGCAAGCTCGATATCTAAATATTTAAAAAGTTGCAATGTACGAATCTCATTTTTCGTCAAATTTTCGTTAAAATTAAATAAATCTCAAATAAATCTCTTTATTTGTTAAAATGCATATCATAAAATATTTTCTGATAAAATTGAAATATTTTATGTATATATAATATTTGATATAATCTCAAATAATCAATTATTCGTTTTGTATTCGATTTATTTTTATAAATAAAATTTTAAATATTCTCTTGATAAGTTCTTGCCTTCCTTAATTATTTCGTTATTTAATTTTAATTTATTTATCTACAAGTCTCTGCCATTTTTGCCAAGTATCGGCTAATCCCCCCCTATCCTTCGCTCGTCGTACATTTATAGTTTATCGTACGTAAATGTCTACATCCAGAAAAAGAAACGGCTATTTATAAAACTTCGTCATTTCAGTGCACGTAAGTCTACACGTCGCTTGATATATAGCACAACGGATAATGAGCTGGAGCAAGCTGACTACCAACTATCTGTCTCTCGGTTCTCCTCGCGTTAATTCCCAAGCTCGAAGTACGCCGCGCATCGCTTCCATCATTTTGCGTTGCGGGATGTCAGCGCATCTCTAATCCGAGGACCGTGTTCACGAAGCAAATTAGGGAGACGAAACTTCGAGAAATCGATAATAAAACGAGAACTAGAAGTCGTTACGAGCAACCTGTGAAGTAAAATGCAATTCAAGAGCGAAATTTTTGCCTCCTTTTTACAAATTGCGAATACATAGAATAAAATAGAAGATCTAGAAATAAAAGTAAATTTGAAGATTTAGGATATACAATTGTTTTCTCTGTGAATTTTTAAATCTAGTCAAGTGGTCAGCCAGACAGATGATAGAAAATATACAATTGCAAAATTAATTAAAGAATATATGTCGGCAGACAAAGCGTTACGTAATGTATCTTGAAAATAAATTGTAATCGGATAATGAATCTTTTCTTTTCACAATCACAACAACAGTAATAAACAATAATAGATGGAATAATAGGTACAAGATAACACGTGTCCACGTGTTTCAATTTATTCCTCTTTTCAACGTTGGAATGATTGCGATACGCGCGATAAATTCCAGATATCTGCCGATCGTAAGATTTTCAAATTCTAAAATTTTAAATTTAGTCAGGTGCTCGGATCCCATGGAAAAGATGGAGTACGTCGTTCATAAGGGAACCGAGAGATTATATTAGCAAACTGCGTTCAAGCCCCGAAGTAAATCGAGGTCCGGTGGTTAGCGAGGGCGAATCGATAAAGGGTCGCCCCAGACGACCTTCGAGAAACCTACCCTGACAAGGGGAAGAGAAAGTTGAGTGGTGGAAGGTGTACAACCTCCCAAACTTAGGTAAAGGTATGAGAGACGACATCGGACGACGATCGTCTTGCTTCCTACCTACGATGGATGTTCGTAAAAAATCCATGACCACTAATAGCAAAGCCTGGACACCCTAATCAAGCATATCTCGCAGGAAGAAAGGTCCGAAAGAAAAAAGAAAACTCCGAACACTGTGGGTGTGGGTGTGTGTGTGTGTGTGTGTGTGTGTGTGTGTGTGTGTGTGTGTGTGTGTGTGTGTGGGGGGAGGGCGAAGTTACGAAATTACCACGTGCACCGGAAGGCAAGGGATAAACGTTTGTCAAGTTAATTTCTTTTTATAATTTTTTTCCTCTTTCCCTTTTTTCCCATTTTTTATTAAAGCGAGTGCATACGCTCGCTTTTCTTTGTCCGGAAAGTAGGTCACGAATTTTTTCTGCGCCATTACCTCTTGGCCAAAGCCCACCCTTGCTTCCCCATCATGGCCTACCTCACACACCAACCCTCTGCGCTCACCCTCTCTCTTTTTCCCTTGGGTCTGCGTACTGACCATCGATCTTCTCGGTAACGACGCGAGCAAACTGACAGTCAAAATATAAACTTGGGAATATGGAAACCCTCCGTTGTTCTTTTACTCGGTTACACGCATTGCAAAGATCAAGCTGCTCAAAATAATAATTTTCTTTGGAAAGAAATGGAAATTTTCACCATGTGCGACAAAATTCGATGTCGAGTAAAGTATGATATATTATTACGAATTGTGGAGTACACAAAACAGTCCTTCGTCACTTTAAAGATTTTATGTGGATTTAAATATTAAAATACACGTCTCTACGTCTACATATTTTAAATCGAAAATTATTAATGCGAATGAAAACAAGCTTATAACTTATACTTTAAAAAGCAAATAAAATCAAAATGATACAGAGTACAGAGTTATAGAAAAGAGATTATGTAGTGTACCTCACAACTATGCTTTTATTATACTTGTGTACTGCAAATTAATACACGTAATATCTATGTAAAAAAAAAAAAAAAAAAAAAAAAAACTGCTCTTCTATATGTCAACAATTTTCAGATGTATTCATGTATAAATCATGTATAAATAAAAAGTTCATATTACATTGAAAAACATCACAGCACTCGGACGCGTTACAAAATAACAATTCCAGGGTCAGACACGTCCGACGTCGGGCAACCACGGCTTTGAAATCGCGTCATTATCCGGAGTCTCCCGCGAGGGGAAGAAAAAAAAAGGACACGTTATAACTACTTCTGCGTATAATGCAGAAGTTCCTCCGGCAGGCAGAAGTTCTCGTTATTAACTAGAAAATATATCGACCGTCGATGGCGACGACAACAACGGCCAGCCGCGTCGGCGCTTCGCCTGGAAACTTTCCGTCGTCTCGGTTTCGCGTGCGCATTTCATCATTTTTTTCTTTTCTCTTGTTTCTTTTTTTTTTTTTCGTTTTTTAAATGGTCCGCAAACGTGGGGCGGACACGGACGTGTCGTGCGAGAAGCGCACACACGTGGGGCGCACGTGTGGGCGGCCGCGGACTGCGCTGCCGGATAATTTCGCGAAGTTCTGTCCGCCTGATGAAAGTTGCACGAGAACTTCTCCGACGGGGGAGTGAGAAACAGGCCGGGGGTATCGGAGAGCACGGAAACGGGGCGGGAACGGGGGAGTTACCGATGCACTTGTTCTCGAACCGAATTAGCATGTCTGAGTGAGTCTCGATCGTCGCATCGGGTCAAACACGTCCGCCGATGCGTATCCGAGCGTGTCACGCTTAGCCGGCGAGATCATTCGGAGCGAAAACAAAGTCCACCCCTACGGTCGAAGGGGTTGCCCCGCTACGATCTCTCATTGCCGTTGCCTCGCGCGCGCGCGCGCAAGAATCGAAGTGTGAATTGTGGCGGGTGGCGCGACCCTCCTCGACACACCATCCAATTTTCTGGCCACGTGAAAAGTTCTGCGACAGGTTGACGCAGCGAATGAACAATATGTTTTTTTTTTCCTGGCACACTATCCTCGTATAAAATTCATTAATCATAAATTTATTTATTTTCATATAAAATATATTACAGCAATTATTTTGGCTTAAGTTTTAATTTTTCATAGTCATTTCTTGGTAATGTCATCATCGGTAGTCTCCATTTTTTAAACTTAAAAAAAAATTTACATTTTTTATAATAATTTATAATAATTTATAATAATTTTATATTAATATACAGTATTCGCACACTTAAATTTTATGCAGTATTTAAGGAACAAAATAATCATGATGTGAGATATTGAATTTCTAACTATGTAGCGAGAAAGTGTCGTTACATCAGGACAGAAGAAATGACATTTTTACGTCGTATTCTGTCGTAATAAATCAATGTGCTCTCCTCTCTTTAGAATGAGAGACGCTACAGTGGAGACGAGCCTCGAAAAGGAAGTTTCGAGACGGTGGATGAAATCGAATTGCTCATTCGCAGAAATCGCAATCGTTGTCCAAGTTCGCAACGCTCCGCGCTTGGGCTTGCGACTGACGTTTCGCAAGCCGGAATGCGCAGAATGAAGTAAGAGCGAGTGCCCGAGCGAGACTTTGCGAAAGAGACTTCTGCGCCGTTATCGTCGTCGGCAAATCTGACCCCCTCGTTCCCTCCCATCTCTGTCGGGTGCCTCTCCCCTCCCCCCCACCCCTCCTCGTCGCACAGGTCCGCGATGGCGTAACGCGCAGAATTCCGTTTCCTCGTCCAATCCGCGAGGTACGCGAAAAAGGTCGCGACGACGTTTATATTACCGTCGAGGCGTAACGAGACTCGCGCCGAGAATTCACGGGTATTTTTTACGGAGTGTTAATTAATCTTTTCAGGAGCGGATCCCAAATTCTCCTCTTTGGAAATTATTCCTAAAATATTTATTTATTAATAATATTTCGTCTCGGAACGATAATTTCGACGCTCCACTGAAGATTCTTCTTACTAAATTTATTCGTCATCTATTTTGAAAAACGCGTTCGCGTTTTTTTTTAGTGGACGTTTTTTAGTGGAACGTCCCTACGAGAGTAACGTAAGAGTTTCTACGTACGTTAACTTTTAACCCCACGACTTCTCGCTTCTTCTCGCTTCGTCTCGATTCCTCGAATTCCATAAGCCCTCAAGCGTTCGTCTTTCAGTTGTTTAATCCTTCGCTCCGGGCTCTTAATTCTCGAGTTCTTAACTCTTGATTAACTTCAAGATAAACATGATTATCAAAAATAGTAGTTTCTCACGTTAATAAATTTTCGAGCGCCTCAAAGAAATTTTAGCAAAACTATTCGAGTAGATTCTTTGAATAGCTAAGTTCATATTTTCCTGATAAGCTTCTCTTATCTGTTTCTTTTTTTTTTTTCATTACTCACTGAGCTATATACTATATTTCCGCTATTTGCTAGACCTGTGCTCAGAGCAATTAATATTAATGTCAGATGTTTCACCTACGCAATCATGGTTTATGCATGGATTATTTTACGTTTATACAAATAACATATATCTTTCAAGAAAGAAGAAACAAAAGAAAATCGTTCAATTTTACTTATCTCTTATCGATCTTCCCGCGCGATAAAGAGCGCGAATCGACGATCTAATCACGACTCGTTCATTTCGTATACTTAGACGTGTTATCCGCCGGATGATCGGAGTGTCGCGTAATAAAATCATGCGCTCGTTCCAGATGCGTCGTCTGGGGCACTAATTCGGAATGATTATTGAAAAGCGTTAGATGTGGCTAAATAGGTCGTCGCGCGATCGAAGACACATCGAAAGCCATGCTTAAGTTAATAATCCAGCCGGCTAAATCGCAAGATCCGGCTATTTCGCGGCTGGATTTGAAAATGATGCCCCGTCTCCTCGTCTGACTCTCCATTATATGGGTCAGACATGTCGCGCCTTCCGCGAGAGATTCGATGACGACGAGCCGGGTCACATTGGTCCTTAATATTCCTATCGAACGATATTCCCCCGCCCGCCCCCTCTCTTCCCTTCTCTTCGCGAAGAGAACGAGAAACTGGGTCGACTCTCCCCCGGGGGTCCCCCCCTCGCGCTCTCCAGGATTTCCCGATGGTGGTCCATCGTGTCGTGCTTTGTAATACGTATCACGCATGACTTACGCATCACACTGTCGTCGTCCTTGGCGCGTCTCGTCCGAAATGACGTGGCAACAGCCGTGCCGGAAATGTATATGCCCCATGTATAATTCTCGTTTTCGAATTTTGCAATTTTTTTTTTTTTTTTTAACGAATATCGTGTCGCCCATTAACTTTTCAAATTTAAATCGATACAGGTTCGAACACTGTGATAATATTAAAATTATTTAATCTTATTTATTCATTCCACTGATATCCGAAATTTCAATATACGTTTCCTATTATATATCGATATTTTTATCGATTTGACATTTAATTAAAATTGAATTTAATTAAATTTTTAGCTTCTTTAAAGAAATTAAAGATTAATGAGTTAAAGAGATTATTTTCCAAGAGTATTATAATTTAAAGTAAACAAAAAAGATCTGCCATAAAATTAGAAAAAATTTATGATAACACACAATAATTAATACTTTGAAATAAACTAATGAATGTAAAATTTTTGCTTGGATCATATCCAAAAGTTTATTTCAAATCCTAATATCTATACTGACATGCGACATAATGATACCTATAAACATCTGTTGTGAAACATGTTGCTGTCAAGCTTGTTAACACAAATCATAAAACAGTTCTTTTGTCGAAAGCCGACACCCGGACACATCCCAATTTAGCCGTATGGAGGTTCAAGACTAACTGGGGGAACTCAGAACTGATCGTAAATGTTCACGTAAGTTTATCTTAGCTTCGACGAAAGTCCTAGAACGGAAACGTGAATTTCTTTCTTTTATCCAACATGAAAACATGAGCAATGTCTCGTCGCATTCCCTTCGTGACGCTTATGCATTCGTTAATTACGGTTCCGCCCCAGGCTGACCGACGATAATTCAACTACAAAGTGGGACCTTGCATGTCATTCGCGAGGCCATTTCGCCGTTTCTACCGAGATTAAAACGGGATTGCACGAAATGTATCGCACGTCCAATGATCCTGGCGTAAATATGCGGCCGCACCACGAATTATGGCTAAGAATTGTATTATCGGATCTCTCAGGGAGAGAGAGAGAGAGGGGGGGAGGGAGGGAAAGAGAGGAAAAGAGAGAGAGAGAGAGAGAGAGAGAGAGAGAGAGAGAGAGAGAGAGAGAAAGCGTGGTAATTCTGACGCCGCCTTTTGAACAATATGCTTAAATATCCACATGAAAAGAACACTTTTGCCGGCAAATCTAAAAATTTGGCTAGATACAGATCTAAAAAATGATTTTGTTGAGCCTTCAAAATTATTATATACGATGTTTAAATTGATTATTAGAAGATCAAACATTTTTGCAGTATTAATATCATATTTAAGTGTTCTACAAAATAATTTTGATGGGCCAACAAAATTATTTTCAGGTCTGTATCTGATCAAATTTTTAGATTTGTCAGCAAAAGTGTTCTTTCGGTGCATGAAATATGCAAATTTTTCCCGCGACATGCAGATTCATATTTATTCATTACTCGATTCCATCATATGAAGTAATCGAAAAATGATGGATAATAAATTATTAGGAATATCTCGGGATATCTTTTTATATTGAAATTTCAATGAAAGTGTTACGAATCATGTTTCTCTCTCTCTCTCTCTCTCTCTCTCTCTCTCTCTCTCTCTCTCTCTCTCTCTCTCTCTTGCGATAATTTATCTCAGCGTATATTCTGGTGATGTCTGGCTCGAGAACCATTGGTAAAATTTTGATTAACTTCACGACAAAAGTTCAAAGATGATCATCGGATCACAAACCTCCTCTCTCTCTCTCTCTCTCTCTCTCTCTCTCTCTCTCTCTCTCTCTCTCTCACTTCGCATCGTCGTTTGAAAACTCTTATTTGTCATCGATATACATGTCACGTGCATTATTAACATAAATCATTAATAAAATAATTATTATTATAGATCGAAGTAGTATACGGATTGACTATAAAGGTCAAAGTAGCATGAAAATCTCGACGAAATTATGTAATAGATGATCAAATGTTTAACATATTGTAACAAATATTTGATCAAGTGTGTATCATTTGCCATCGAATCAACGGTGTTACATAACATCTTTGACGGAAACGTACAGCCTCATATTTTATAATAAATGATAAAGGCAGACGTCAATTTGAGAATCATCTAGGATTTTTTTCAAGAATAATTTTTATCAATTTTGTGTCACAAACAATTATTTTTTGCGTTAATCAAAATATTTTTTTTTAGATTTTAAAGATTAAAATATCTTTTTATTCTTGATTTTGTATGAAAAAAATATAAATAACTTTTATTTTTTTTTACCTGAAAAAAGTATAAGTAAAATACAGCATAAATAGTTCCGGGAGATGTTTGAATCCTTCCCCCCAATATCTGTACAGGCCTATGAAAGTTATTATATTAATAACAAAAAGTCATAGATAATATTTCATATCATCTCATTCTAAAACAAATACTTTGCAATTTCACATCTTTCCATTAAAAAAAAAAGAAACATAATAATTATTTTTAATATAATATTTGTGTATAAATATGTCTGTTTCTTTTTCGTAAGTGATTGAAGTCACATTTTTTCATAAATATTTTAATAAAAATAAATTCTACAAATATTTTAATATTATAAAACAAAGCTGAATTTTATTATTTTTTTTTTCTTTACACGTCTTTAAAGCGAAATTCGCGATGTGACTCTTTCAATAAGGAAAACTGTAAAATCGTCACATCGTTACAAATGTACATTACTCAATATTCGCGAAGAACTTGGTCAAACTACATGCTATTACCTAAGGAAAACTATGTCTAAACCAGAAACACGAGGAATTAATGGATCTGCGCAAATTCGACCTCCTTTCGCAAGTAATTTCCCAATGCGGAATCGAATGTTTGTGATATGACGTTAATCGGTGCGATTAAGCGATAAAGATAAGATTACGTCAAGAGAATCTTCGTTAAATATCGCATCATCTGAATAAAGGTGCAATGCTATTCCATATCCGAGTTACCGTTTCACATAATGATGATTTTTTTTAGTTTCAAAGTTTAGAATAGATCTTTTTTCCTTTTTTTTTTTTTTTTAATAATTCATCTGTATTTCGTGACGTTCTCCCCGTTCAAAACAGAAATAGAATTGTATAACTGAAAAACAGAGTTGATATTTCCTGGTATTTTTAAAAAACATTTCACAGACGAAAAATTATTTAAATATCCATAAAAATACTTAAACAGAAAATACTTAAACGTCCGCGTATTCGTTCTTATGTAAATATTTTACATAGACAAATAATGTAAAACTAGTGATAAACGTTAAAAAAGTAATTGTTCGTACGCTTAGCATGAAAATTTACAAGTTGGTAGAAAGTAAGTTTCTTGCAATAAGTATCGTGAACACGATGAAAAACTCAAGTTCTGTTCTACAGCGCGAGATATTACGCATAATTCTTTTAAATTTAATACATGTTGCCGTGCCTTGCATCTTACACGTCTCCAAATGTGGCGTATCGCGAGAAAATCTCTAATGCCGAGAGACCCGACAGACTCACATACAAAATCGCCTCGATAAACCTCGATAAATAGATTGCGCTTTCCGCTATCGCCATGCAATGCCCGACACGCACTGTGTCAAGGCCCTACCAGGCGTGCGCGCCCGATGCTAATAGACTCATAGAGCGATCGAGAGAGAGGAAGAGAAAGAGAGAGGGAAGAGGCGCGGGAGCGAGCGTGAGGAGAAGAGAGACGGAGTGCGCGAGGAAGGGGAATCAATTCCTAGCTTGGGCTAGCTTACTAAGTATCGCCTTCTAGTCACAGGTTTACCCAGATTCCTGTTTGTAGAATTTTCTCGAGTTGTCTCGCTTTAGTCATTCACCTTACCAATACCAATACCAGAGGACTTGGGCTTCAAACGTTCCCACCTTTTAAACGTCATGCACGTACGCCGGAAATTTATTTTAGTAATAAAAGGACACAGGACGCACATTTTGATAATTAAACGTAAGAAAAATATTCGTTTTGCCATTACGAAAATCGAAACGCTAACGTTTGCGGATAAAAATATAACGATTCTGGGACACAGCGGCCTGCACGCAGTTGCGGTGATCACTCGGCAAGACTATGTATTATTCACTTTCGTTTTACGGAGACTCGCGGCGACGATTCAGCATCTGGGTCTAGGCGAACTTCCCTGGTACGAGCGAGTGTGAGCACCTTTTAGCAATCTGGCTCTCTTTCTCTTTCCCTCTCTCGAGTAAAGTCAAACGCGGGTCGGAACAAACGCGCGAGGAAAAAGGACAGGTGCGAACAGAGACGGCGAAAGAGAGAGAGAGAGAGAGAGAGAGAGAGAGAGAGAGAGAGAGAGAGAGAGAGAGACAGAAGCGGGTGCAACAACGAACCGTGTAATCTGCGACGTGTTCTCTCCGAGAAAGAGAAGCGACCCAATTTACGAAGTTCCTTCCTACACATCAAACACGGCAGCCTGATCTCCTTCTCTCTCTCTCTCTCTCTCTCTCTCTCTCTCTCTCTCTCTCTCTCTCTCTCTCTTTCTCTCTTTTTCCCTTGGTCTGTTGTAAAGTAGCAAGTTCCAAAGAGCAAACTTAGATATTAAACTTAGATATTACATTAAAAGGTAAAAGTATATAATAATGTATGATAAAATGTAATTTAAAAAAATAACATATACTTAATATATATTTAACATATTCTGAATTTACATACATATTTGAATTTAATCGAATATAATTGCTTGAGGTATGATACTTGTTACGCTTCATTTTTCGCTATCCTATAACTCTCAACCACATAATTATCTAAATTATTAATAATTATATAATATAATTTACTCTGCGTAGTGCGCCCGAATACTTTTATTTGTAGAATTTTTTTTATACATTTCTTCGCGCAACGTTCTACGGGGAACATCTTACTTCTGGGACGTGAAATAAACCTAACACTCCGCTCCTCTCATTTCTCTCGATATCGAATCGACTTCTCGTTCAAACGGAAATAGCTCATTATATCTTTTCCGCTTTTGCTTTTCGCCCCAATGCGTTTTCTCTCAGAAAATTTTCTTTCACCAGTCGATCTATCGTCTATCGCGCGCCACATCGATCGATTCCGTCTCCTCCTCTGTGAAAAAAGCAAGAGATTTTCGCCATAGATTTTACCAAGAATGGCATTAGATTAACTTATACCGGATTCCCGCTAAAAATAAACATGTACGATATAAGATCGAATGTTCAGTTAAGCGATGTTCCAATAATTGACGTTGTATTAGAAATTTCATCTAATGGTTCTCTTTCCTTTTGTCTCCTCAAAACTCAAAACTTTAAATAGGCTAGATATTTAAACTATCAAAACTGATAACATAATTGTCAGTTTAATAATAAAGAGGACAAATTCATCGCCGCCATATACATTTCTGTGCTGTTCTTAATAAATATGTATATATTTTTATCAGTTCAACCGTCAAGACAAAAATCCTTATGTCCAATTTATTAAAAAAAATCATTGATAATTAATAACTTGCAACGACAGAAAATAAAAAAATCTCACGAATTAAACTTCAAAGAATCAAACAAAGATTTGGCAGATTTATTCCTCATTTAGCATGAATCTTAAAATCTGTCGAGAGAATCGCGCGATTAACGATTAATCGGTAGAATTAGATTACCCTACATATCCGACGAGAAGACGTAAAGTATCTCAATCCATTTTTTAAATTGCCGCAGACAACGTCCTTAATTTTGCAAACTGGTCTCCGATGAATCTCATTGATTTCTTCCTTTTTTTTTTTTTCGATAGCGTTGTATTATTATATAAATATCGGGACGTGTTCGCTCACCGCGAATTCTGTACCGAGTGACGAACTTTTTGCCGGCGGCTACGGCAAACTCCTGTTGCACTTTTCATGAGCGTGGCTCTCGTGAATTCGCCAAACACGGCGAGCCGCGTTTTCGCGACGTCCTCGAAACGAATCTCCTACCACGCTGGTCGTTGTCACGGGACGACCGAGAACAGCCATAACAGAATTTTGCGGAATACAAAACGTGAACGACGAGAAGCATTTGCCATCATCGACGTCGACGATTAAACGTGGGACATACTTCCGAGTAAAAAAGATCACTTAGTCGCAAAGACCAAGTGGAGAGATGGGTAAAAGCGTCATTGATATCTGTTGATTCGGTCAATCAAACAATTACATTTTAGAAAAAAGAATTTGTAGTTATATTTCGTCGCAAAACCCATTTCAGATGAGCTCGCTCAGATTAAATCTCAGAGTAAAGTTTCATTTATAATTCTACGTATATATTTTGATGTAACGCGGGTATTTTAGTAGATATTTTGTATCTGATATCTGATTCTCCTCAAATATTTTTCGCATATCGTATGGCGTAATAAAATTACAAATTTCCTCCTGAATTTTGACACGGATTTATATAGAGCTGTCTGATAGCGGGCTTAAAATAAAAAAGACGAGTATAAAGATTTAGTCAACTATTCTTTCAATATTAATGATACATCCAGAATCAGTTATTCTCTTTTATCGAGCAAGCGTTTAGACAAGTGGCGCATAGCTAATGCGAACAAACGACATTTAACTTAATCGAGGCCCAATCTATTAATAATTCTTGAGTGCGCAGGGTGTTTTGAAACTTTGTAGTTGGTTGGAGCGAGTCGCGCGCGCGTGCCGCCTCGATAAAAAGCATTTAAATGCCTATATTATTTAGATAGGCGACATGCCGCTTGCCGGCGCGCGTTTATGCTAATTCTATCTGTTTCTAGGTGAAGGACGCGTTGCGTCTCGCCATTAAGCGTCGCGCTACCGCGTTATTAGTCGCGATCGTACGTAGAACGTTAGCGTTCCAACGTACCTCTCGCATTTCGCAAAACTTACTCACTCGCGATCGATTTTATTCGCGAAAGTTCGATCGCGCACCACGGAAAATTCTCATCGCCGGGACTCCTACACTCCTACAAAGTTGGCGATAATTCCGAGTCTTGTGTATCCCGCATGTTGCGCCAATCGAAGCCGGCGGACCCGCGTGCCGTAACCTTTCGCACCGCACACAACTTCGTTATAGCTTTACGTTATGTCGTAATGATAATGTAACATAAACACAATCCGTTACGTGAGCCCTCGCGAGATTTCGAGAGGTTTCTCACGAGAGACCGAAAATCACCCTGGCTCGCGCGCTCACCGGCTGCCCCCAAAGTTAGACGCAACGTCGTCGGCAGCCTTATGAAAATTGCCCGCACCCGAACGAGCGACGTCGACAGATTTATTTTCCCTCCACGGACTCACGCTCGAAGGTAACGGATTGTCTTTTATGACTTTATCATCGCGACGTAATGCAAACTTCGTTAGCGGGTTTGCGGAGCGAAAGGTTACAGAATACGGAATATGCGATGCGCTCGCGTTAATAAGTAATGGAATAAGCTCGCAGAAGACGGGGCAAAAACGAGTCGAGTCGAGTCGAGCTCGCGAGGATAATCGAGCGTCGTCGTTTCTCTCCACTCTCGGACTCAATTTTCGTGGTCTGACCCCGTCGATTCCCAATGGGACGACCGATATTCGCGGTTTTCGCATCGGTTTTCGCTATTTGCGGACCGCGGTCCGCGCTCGGTAAATACGTTATAGATTTTCTTACGGTCGAAACACGACGGTGCAGACGATTCGGAATTATCAGTGCCTGGAAATAAGCGCGATCGTTGCAAGGATATTTAGCACCGTTGACGGCGAGGACGGCGAGGACGGCGAGGACGGCGAGGACGGCGAGGACGGCGAGGACGACGAGGACGGCGAATAGCGCCAGCGTGAGCGCAGATTACATCTTTTTCAGACAATTATCGGATTTCGAGTGGCGCCGTCTGATGACCCAATTTGCGAATACCGCCGCGAATACCACCACACGTGCTCGCCATCGTGGTTTAGAAATAATTTCTACGCTGACGAGCTTACGCGAGTCGTCGTCGGAGCCGGATCGATCGCGGAAGAAGAGACGTCTTTTGTCTGCACGTTCGTCCATAATGCACGCGAGAACGTCGAAATAGTCGTGATCGAAATTATTCATGCGGCCGCAAACAGGTGACGATGTCTCTCCGTCGCGCGCGTATTATCGCGCTCCGTACCGAAAGAGACGACGTGAAAATGACGTAGGGAAAAGGAGGGAAGAAGCACGTTGCATTCCCGCGAAGAGATGCGAGCGGGAGATAAAACGATTCGCGAGTCGGCAAACTCTTTGTGTCCGAAGCGCGCGGATTCGCGATACTCGCCGACTGTGTCTACGATACGATAAAATATATAATCTCACGTTTATTTCGCACGTGTATTATGCACGAAATCAGCTGAAGTGATAATAGCGCCGGGATTGTGCTTCATGAATTTTACCTACTTGCTCTCTAGAGTAGGACTATTTAAAAGATTATCCCGCTTCTGCCACCTCTCCTAGCCTAACCTGCAGTGCGCGATTGCGAATAATGCAATCGCTGGGCACCCGCGGGTTCTTATTGGAAATTCACGGCCCGATTAACTTTTCACGTTTCCCTCAACACGTAACGGAACGGCCTCGATGTTTAACTGGCGCTTTAATTCGCCCGTATCATCTAGAACTTATGATCACGTGGGAATTATTTCATCGTGCCACCGGAACGCCAACGCTGAGAACGATGCAACGATAAAAATACATTTTCTGGAATCGTGATACGATCTCGCCGACTATTCTTCTCTCTCTCTCTCTCTCTCTCTCTCTCTCGCTCGCTCGCTCGCTCGCTCGCCAAGCACGTTCCAGCGGAATACCGCCTCTCGTGATGCGTATTCGCAGCACGTGATGCGCGATATTTCGCAGCGCAGCCCAGGGGCTTTTCGGCAATAAATTATTTTTCTCAATCGCGCAGCGTGATTTCGCTACTTCGGCAGCATCTGTCGAATCGATTATTTCCTTCCACGTCTTTTCCATCGTTCCTCATCATATCGCGATTAGTCGGCAAAAACGAGAGAGGGTTAAGACCCATTTAGATCACAAGCAAGCGAGACATTGTCGCATCCAGGGGGCATATTTACTCGTCGTATTAAAAATCGAATCTTAAATTAATTTCTAAATAAACTGATATTAAAACATCTGCGACCTATGCGTGAAAACCATATAATAACCTTATACAATTTGATAATTAAATACCAACTGTCTCTCAAGAAATCGATATCTGACGTCTCATTTTGGTCACGAAGCCTCTCGGTCGTGTTTCGCTCGACGACCGAAACGATGTGTCTCACATAAATGGGGGAAAATGCACACAGCCTTTCCGAGCGCGAGCTTTCCGAGGCGAGGTAATTCTGAGGAGGAAATAATAATAACAATGATAATAATAACGATAAAATGTAAAAATTCGCAGAAAAAAATGGTAACCGCGCGCTTCCGCCGATTATGGAAAGTGTCTGCGAGAAATGGAAAATTCCCCAAACCCCCGGCGGTATCTAGATCGCGCGTGCAACCGCGGCCTCCCTTCGAGAGAGTCGCGGACCCTTCAAGGACCACGAGGTTCCTACACACCACGCCGACGTCGTGTGCGTGTGTGTGCGTGCGCGTGCGCGCGCGCCTGCAGGTTATTATTTCGCCTCAATCATTTTCGCGGGGCATGGAGGTACAGGAACACTCGCAGCGAGCCGACGATGCGACGGATTCGTGACGACACGAAGCCGACTTCCTGCGCGTCGTCCGCACGTCAGTTTCCCTCATGTGTATTCTCACATGTCTGCCCGGACTTTTCCTTCTGCTCTCGCGATACCGATCGGAACCTTCTCCCCCGTCCCCCTCCCCTCCCCGCATTTAATTAGAGCCGACTTTGGCGCGCCGAGGAACGGCGGAGAACGGAAAAACCGATTGCGATCATCCTTACGATGAACCGTCGTACGGAGCATGAATTTCCCCTTAAAAGAGTCGGAGTATAAGATATTGGAGTGTTCACTTGAACTCGGAACTGTTTACTTTCAGAAAAGTAAAAAATAACAGAACATGCAGCGAAGATACGTACCGTATCACTAGCAGCGTAAAAAATAAGATATCGACAAAAGAGAAAGAGATGGTATAATTGCGTAAACAAATACCCAACGTAAACAGGAAATTGCAAGCAATAAAACAATGAGATACGTCTCGCAGGATGTAGTGCTAAGTTTTGAACAAATAACGCTTCTCAGCGTCTTCAACAATGAAACAGTGATTTAAATAAACAAATTATCACGTAGACAAAGATGTGGGGAAAGAATAAATAAACATGTCGGCGAATCGTGGCATATGATTTATCGCGTCGTTGTTGGGACGAGACGAGAATGAGGACACGTTGAATTCCGACATGATGAAGAAATCGACGACGAGAAAATTGTGTCTGGCACGCGGAGGAATTTTACAAGACGGATTCGGATCATCACGACAATATCGCCAAAATATTGATCCGAGTTAGGAGAATCTCGTCCTTATGACGAGAATGGCCTCCTCTTAGCTGCCACTCGCGAACGAATTCGGACGCGATTGTCTATTAAAGACATACGGAATCATCTAAATCCGATTTACTCGCCCAGACTACCTTAAATAATATTTCGCGAAATTTCATCGCGGAATGTCAACGACGCTCCGACGGTATGATAAAATATTTTAAAAGACTCGGATTATTGTCGCGACTTCGTAAATCGTGCATGATTCAGTCTGTTGAATAATCCATATTTATTCTTTTGCATTTACATTTCGAAAACATTGTTACATTTTTATATATTTCTGAAATATATTCCTGATTTAATGCAGGAAAAGAACAGTCTTGAAGCATCTAAAAACTTCATCATCAGATACAAATTTGAAAATAATTATGTCAAAATAATTAGAATTAAATATGATGATTAAACCTTTAAAAATTTTTATATTCTAGCAATTAATTTAAACATCCTACATAATTAGACCATTTAGACCATTAGGCCCAATAAATATCTTCAGATGTGTTTTTCAGTGTTTTTCTATGATTTAATTGTAAACTCTGTCATAAAATCATTGATAGTTTTATTACTTCTTTAACAATAGAACATTAATCCTAAAGTTGATAAAGTATCCTGAAATAGATAATACTTTTCATTATCAAGATTTATAACTTTTCCTATTTATTTTCATATTGACGAGTAAAATGATTGGATCACAATTCTATTCTTTTCATTCTAATAAATTTCTTGTATTGAAATTTCAATTTTTTTTTTCTGTTGACTACATTTTCGAATCGAGAAATAGAGTTTATTTTGAACAAACATATAGCCGAGAAAACAATTAAAGATAACTGTTATGAAAAATTAATTATACGCTTTCTCAAGGATGCTGAATCGTATTTTTATGGTCGACATTAATGTGCTTTCCAAACACAAGCGGGTTCCTTTATCTGCAGAATTACAAGCGACATTGATTTATAGGTGACGCGTTATGCAAGCCAACGTTATCATGGAAGTTACGGCAAAAGGGGGAAACGTGCGAACGCAAACTCGTCTTTGCGTTCGCATGATGGACCGCAGCTGCCGAATTTAATTTCAACTTTCGATGTCTCGCGATGATAAGTTTTAAACCTAATATGTACTTCTGACGAGAAGTAGCATGCGATTACTAGAAAAAAAATACTAAATCACAAAGTAGATATCATGACTAAGTCAGATAAAGAAGAAAATATCTGAACGAATGAGTGGATGAATGAATGAATGAGTGAGTGAGTGAGAGAGAGAGAGAGAGAGAGAGAGAGAGAGTCCAAAATTTTATCTATTACTTTTCAGATATATATGTAAAGTATATCGATTATTATAAACACGTTATTGCCGCTATAAATATCGTAGGAATAAAAAAAGATGCTTTTCTCGACGAAAAAGAGTCTCGATAAAATATCGTCATGCCTAAAGATTTAAATAGCATATTGGTTTTAAAGAACTATTATAGAAAGACATTTTCCAATAGTCTGATTAGAATCGTCAAGGCAAATTCGATATTGCCTTTTCTGAGAACGATCTACGTTATGTCAAAAAAATTCGGTAAAGGATCATTAAAATTCTCGTCAGGATCATTTTATTTAAATTATACGTTTATCAGCACGAGACTCGTCGAAAAATATTTTGGAAGTTAGACGTTGCGAAATTCCGCGGGAAAAGATGATCGATCACCTCGACAACTTCGGTCTATATTTTAAAAAAAAATCATCCCGCGAGCTAGCGAGCGCAGATGTGTGTTTGCATCTCTCGACTGATGAAGAGGGAAGGACCAAATGGGAAAGACAAGTGGAATTAATATTGTAATTCTAATGATAAGATGCGCGATACGCGTCGTTACAATGAGATTACTCACAGGCACCTCCGCACACAACGAAACACACGCCTGCCTTTCTAATCAAACGTCTACGAGATCTAAAATTTTTTTCATCGCTTTGTTGTTAAGATAAATTGTTAAGATAAGCAAGAAAATTATCTTTCATACATAAGATCTTGTATACAAAGCGCTCTCTTCGTTGCCACTATAGCATAATTTTTGATACATTCCACAGGAAAATAATGGTTTTGCTGAAATACTTAAACATTCGACACAGATCTGAAAATAATTTTGTTATTAATAATTATACAAATGCCGCGACATGATAATACTGCAAAAATTTTTGATACTCTAGCAACCAATTCGAACGTCTCACATAAATATTTTGACCTAACAAAGTTATTTTCAAGTCTGCATCTAATTTTTAGATATTTCAGCTGTTGTTCCTGTGTAATTTGATTCATCAAAAAGTTGTTTAAACTTTCATTATATCAAATAAAGCTTTGTTTAACCGAAAATTAGTCAAAAAAAGATATTGTCAATTATTTATTCTTGTAGTTCGACTAAAAAAAGTTTTACTATCTATAATATACTATCTATAATAACCGAAAAATAATTCTTTTGATATGTAATAACGATTTCACTTAAAAGATCAAAATTATTGCAAGCATTTCTATTAACGAAGAAGAACAGGAACACTTGCATTGAGGATTTGCATCCTGTTTCAATTGCATCGTGCAATCGATACGTCCCACGTACAAGGCAATTACATTCCATTATATCGCCGGGACCCGGCATACCCGAGAAAAGACGTCATCGGACGTCTAACAATACGCGCGAATAATCAATCGATAAAGAAAACAAACGTAATCCACAGCGTCATTATAAAGGGCACGTCGACCCTGATTCTTTTCTCCTATTGCATAAAATTTATAGAAAAATATATGAGTGACGTTATAGAAAATACGTATATTATAAATGCGATTACGTTAAATTCTCGGATATTCACTTGTTAATTTATGCTTCATAATTAGTTATGATCCACGATATATGTGTGATCCAGAAAAATGTCTATTAAACAAAATTAAATGAAATAAAACATTGCGAATGAAAAACACGTCGTCAACACCCATTAATCATTCCTTTGCATTTCATTGCAATTTTGTTTATCTACGAAAAATCATTTTCTCGAACTTTCCCGAATATCTCCTTTGTTCGCAGAACAAGATCCCCGCTCGAATCCCGCGAGATCTTTTCGCCGGCATGCATTCGCATGGCTCGAGCAGCCGAGGAATTTCCTCGAGCGCGAGACTTCCGGCGCGTGTTCCTATTCCGATCCAATCTCGATTATTGACGGGGGTCGCGGCGCGCGGAGAGGGGGTACGGACGGGATGCGGAGCCGTCGATACGTACCTGCATACGTTACACGAGAGTTTCGTGTACCCCGCACGTACACAAACGCGACGCACGTACGCGCGGAGACGGGGCTCCACAGGTTAGCCTCGGCCCACATCGGCATAACACTTTCACTGACGTAACACCTCACTCTAAACTGTTGCGTTGCCGCCGTACACGTATTTCTTCCCTTCCTCCCTCTCCCCCCCCCCCCCTCTCTCTCTCTCTCTCTCTCTCTCTGACCGCCCCCGGCAAGCGTGATAGCGCGATTACACACACGCGTGTGTAATCGCGCAACGCATACATACGCACTTTGGCGTCCTCTCCTCGTCATCTTGCCGAATTCGTGAGCGAGATTTTCTCTCTCTCTCTCTCTCTCTCTCTCTCTCTCTCTCTCTCTCTCTCTCTCTCTCTCTCTCTCATTTTCTCCCGAAGATGTAAATTTTCGCCGCGCGAAAAAAAACAGGAGCTTTATAAAATTTCATGACTTCATACGAGATGTGCGTTCCCAAGGGTGAGGGGGAGATACATGTCGGCGTGAGATGCATCTCGACGCCGAGGATGAAAACTCGTCCTCTCTCACTGCCACGAGAGACGCGGGAGATCTCGGTTCGTCAGAGAGACCCGCTCAATTTTTAACTTTGTCTAATACACCGAAGCGAAAGAAACGCGACGAGGCATTATGTCATCTTATTAATGATGCAGCGAACACCGCGCGGGAGATATTTGGACGAGATATTAGCACAGAATGGAGTCATTACCGCGTTGCGCGATACATAATTAACTCTTTTAATTTTTTATTGCTGTCTTTTTTTGTCGCTTCCAGCCGCGACGATACGAAAACCTGGTCTCATCGTGCTATGTTTATCCTATATACAATAGGAAATCGTGAACACACACTGATTAATAATTTTCGAGCATTAAAGAGTCATTCTAACAAGGTCGTTAATCGCCGATAGAAACCTATAGAAGCTAAAAACGATCCGTGAATCGCAGATTCGCGATAACGCAAGCGTAAGAGGCTGCGTTATGCATGCCTGCACGTAGCACTCAAAGATGAGAGACGCGCGGCGCACCTGTCGACGGAAAATCCTGATCATTTGCATACTGTGGTCGGGGTGAATCGGAAAAAAGCGGATTATCGGCGCATAAAGGACCGCCCAGGATTTCCCAGACGCCGCCGGGTCATCAGAGGTGCGCGTCTCGCTCGTCTTCCCCCTCATCCTCCCCCTTCCCCCCGTCCCGCCGCCGTCCGCGGGAGACTAAAATCGCGACGGCGCCGTCTACGATCCTCGCGCATTAATATGTCGACAATACTTATTGATTGTTAGACTCGCGACCCGCGCGACTCGTACGTTAAATCGAGAGAGGAGGAAAGATAATTCGCGGCGGTCGTACACACCTGACCTACATTCCGCGACGGAGTCAATAATCGGTGAGGCCATTATACGGGGTGTACGCGAAAGTCGCGTACCTGCCATCCGAAACGAGTGTCGGAGGGGGGAGGGGGGGAGTGAATTTCGTGAGCGGGAGAGCGGGACTTCGTCGTCGACTTATGACGAGCGATTGAAAATTTAATGGCCGCTCGCCGAAACCGTGTTGCGAAACGACATAAATAAATAATAGACGCTTGGACTCTTTCTTCTTCTTCTTTGCCATTTGTCTTTGACAAACCCGCTGGACCTCGCTCCGATAGAATTTCATCTCTCGAGAGCGAGTTACACGGACGGACGTACCGAATCCGTGTCTCGAAGGAGCCAGGTGCGTTTCTTTAACATAAGGAATGAGATTCTGAACTTCTGAGAAACGAAATTCGATTTCTTTGGAAAAACTTTTGATACACACTATATATATATATATTTTGGATTTTTCGAGAAACAAAATTCGATTTCTTCGAAAAAATTTTTATATACGTATATATATATATATATATATATATATATATATATATATATATAGAGCGGACAATTTTGGACCTCGTGTAGTCCGTGTTAATGAATATTAATCAAGATAAACAGAGGACGAATAATCGCGATACAGAGCGAATAATTAACGGTTACGATGGCGGAAGCGCGCTTATGAAAGCACCTGCCACTACCTCGGATCGCAATCTATACATCGTGGATCGATCGATCGCTCATTCGCTCGCTCGCTCGCTCGCACTAACCGTATAACCATAACCCAATTCCAAGGCACAACCGAGCGTGCGTATGCACCTTTTCTACGCGGTGACTCGTGTATAAGGAAATTCCCGATCTCGCGCCGCGCGACTCTTGCGAAACTGTTTACCTGCCGGCGTTATAGGAAACCTCCGAGAATAAAGGAGATTCTTAAAGCAGCTATCCACGCGGTCGCTTTTATTTCATCACGCCCGTTTAACTTTCAATCAGATAGATAGGACTTGGTGGAATCAACGAACGAACGCCGACAGGCGAGATTACGTTAAATTCGATCGCGCACAACTTTTTGGATAATCTCAAGATTTACTCTTTTTGCCTGATTCTATCTATCGGAAATTTCATTCGTCCAAAAATTTATCGTTATCTTGTTTATTATCTCTAATGTCCAATTTTCTGTCAACGTAGATTAACTTTAATTCCAGTTTCATTAATTTTTTTATCTTCTTTCAGTTCTTAGAAAAAAATTAGAAGCAAATTAAATCAAGATTGAAGTTAATCTATATCGATGAAAATGGACATAAGTTACACTTTTTCTATTTCAATTTTTTTTCTTTGTTATATAATTCCTTTTCTCCCTTATTTCAATATTTATCATCAGAGTTAGTCATAAAGTACGACTCGATCGAAAAATCGATCGCGCCGCGCGTGCCGATTAAGGTCGGATTTGCATATTTGTTCGCGCGGCGCGAGTCAGAAATCATCCCGTACCTTTGAGGTAACGTGCCCCTGGGAAGAGAGCCGAGAAATTAGTCCTTGGGCATAACAAATTTCCTCCTCCCTCTTCCCCGCTTTCCGTTTCCTGCCCCCTAAGTACCACGCATGGTCTCTCTCCCCTATGAAAAGCAAGCGAGTAACAAGCGAGAGCGTCGGTGAGACCGTCTCGCGGAAATGCATTTTTACCGTGAAAACACCAGCCAGAAGTCGAGAGACAACTACAACGACGACGAGGATGAAGACGACGGCTACAGCCGCTCGTGGGAATTAAGGTTACGCTCGTGCGTCCTTCGAGACTTAATTATTAGCGAGGTGCGCCGGCACGCATTGTCGACTGCACCGCGAGTTTTTAAAAAGAGGGAAGGAAGAATCGGGTATCGACACAATGGACGAACCTTGGAGACTTCCGCGAGAGTCCCAATCCTCAACGCGACTTCGTGTCATTTGATAAATGCAAGCTCTCCGCGTTCTCCAGCGCGCGTTTTTGCCCCGAAGGTGTCCTCCTGCCTGCTACGATCGATAAATATATATATATATATATAATGCGGTGGAAGGTAAAATATTAAGTCACACACAGACAAGAAGAATAAAAGAAGAAAGTTTTCTTCTATTGGACGAAAAGAAAATTTCTCTCGCCCGGGAGAGGAAGAAATAAATAAAGGTCTTTCGGAGCGTTATCGTCGGTTCGCATTCGAAATTGGAAGATTTTAATGAGGGATTTAAGTAAGGGATATTACGATACAAATATTATCGTTCATCGCTGATGGCGATCGACGATTTCGATAGCAGAACGATGTTCTTTCCGTGTAAAATGAAGGCGTTGTACGAGTCTTAATTATTGCGCGGTGTTATTATTTAACTACAATTCGGCGCTCATTTCCTTTTGCCGCGCACAGATAAGATTCGCGAAGCTTTTTATTTGCGTAATAAATAGAACAGTCATTGTCGCGGCGACGATACGACGCGGGATGGAAATATCGTTTCTTATCGGTCGGCCAACATTTCTTCCGATTGTGCGCGACTATTTTCTTGCAAAAAGCACAAGCCAGCACAAAACTGCGAAGTGCGTCTCTTGTACGAGCAAATTTAATTGCGACTCCGCACACGCTTTCTTATTTGCGCACGATAAATAGATCAGGTAGACATATCGCTTATCGTTCTTATCGCGGTCTCTGATTAGCATTTCTCACGAAATTTCCGACGAGGCTGTTTTTTAAACTTCGACTCGATTCCGCATCGAGAAGATGCAGAAGGAAAGAAATTCCGGTTACACCGATTTCGAGAATTTCCCAAACCACGCCGGAAGGGGTGACGGCCTTTGACAGCCGCCGAAAAAAAAGGGGACTGCCGAGGAAGTCCATAATGTAAACAACCACGGCTCCAAAGAGTACGACTCCCCTAAAAAGCGATATAGGAGGGCCGGCGGCGAGTTGCACACGTGTTCCTGTTAACGCGCCTTAACTGCAGTCGGAATCGCTCCCCCGAAGCGATTTTTTGTCAACCCCTTCCGTACGAACCTGCACTCGCTCGTCAACATCCATGGGACGTGGTGAAATCTAAACACTACGGCGCGATATTTTCGTACGTGTCGGGCGACCGATATTCACCCTGCCGCCGTTAATTTCGAGACGGCCGAACAGGAGCGATTTTACATGCCAACAGAGAGAGAGAGAGAGAGAGAGAGAGAAATGAAAATACCTCTCCGCGCCGAAAAGAAAATCTATTCTACCCTCAATTTAAATTCAATTTAAATTCTTCACGCGAATCGTGCTCACGATTGCTCGTTTTTTCTTTTTTTTTTTATCACGCAGGATCGCGTACGCGCAATTTAAGAGTTAGAGACACGAATGTTTTATGCGATGATTGTTTGAATGTTGTTTGTTCATCTAAATGAGCCTTAATGCAGCTTATCAATATTACCGCGCGATCCACCGGTAACATCCGCCAGCTCTCGTATTTTACGTAATCGCTGTTTGATCAACATGATGATTAACCGAAATTGCCAGTGTAATATCGCGGCATCACAGATAGAAATGTTATCGCAACGCGCGAACGTCGTCAGATCAGAGGTTGTGGTAACATGAAAAGAATCACCTCTCCGAAATAATAAATTGCGACGCGTTTCAGTTTACGACAAAGGGATGTGTGTTTGCGGCCGATTTCCAACAGGTGGTTCCTCGAGTTCGTCCGCTTGAGCTGGCCTTCGGTTAAGCGGATAGCCTTCGGGCCTCGTCAAAGTTACAGGGATTCTATCAGCCTAGCGATCTGCCGGCTTATCTTTTATCCTGCGACACGTCTCTACGATAAACTGGAGTAGCATCGCTACTCCAGTCCGAGCCTGAGTCCCGAGACGTCACTTTGTATAAACAGGAAAGAAACACGGTACTTGGAACAAGATACAACATTATCTTTCCTGTCTCCTTTCTTTTTATCTTGATAAAAATAAATATGAATATGAATATAAATTAAATTATAAGACAAATTAAATTTAAAAAATTATAAAAAATTATAAATAAATATGAATTGAGATCTCATCCTGATAAGAGGCAAATTTTTTACAAGAGAATTTTCGTAAGATCAAGTTTGTTTGTACGACAGAAAATCAAGTATTTATTCATATTAAAATAAAAAGAATAAAAAAAAGCTCGAATGTTTCAAAATAAATAGTTTAGGAAAAGAAGTATAAAAGCCAAGATTTTAGTATTAAATGATTATAAAGCGAAAATAGAAAAAAAAATGAAAACATGACAATGCGACCTTAGATTACGTCATTTTCAGTGCCACCTTGTGAGTATATATGTATGATTGTGAGAATATATAGATAAATATAAAATTAAATCAGAGACAAAAATATTATAAAAGAACAATTATTTCGCGTGAAACGTGTAAATCTTATAAAAACAGACATATAAAATTCTCCTAAACTATATAGATCGTTATTAAACTTTTGATGAACAGTTTGACCTGTTAAGACTCATATTAGATGGAATTTCTTTCCATTACGAAGATAGCGTAATCGAATTATGGAATTATTGTAATATTACGGTCGCAGAGGACTTCGTCCCGAACGCACAAAAGATCTCAGGAAAAAGTATGTGTAAATAGATAGAAAAATAAAAAAAAAAAAAACTAATCGAATTGATATGTCAAGCGTGTGAGAAGCGTAATCAAATCGAAATTGAACGTTGTAAAAAACGTGATAAATTTTTTTAAAAAACTTTTTTAAAACCGCATGAATAAAAACTTAAGAAGAAAAATTATTTAGACGATTAAAATACCTTATAAAAATTAAATCTCGACGCGTTCCCGAAAATGCTGAATTCGAAGTCGAGATAGATAAAAAAAAGAGGAAAAAAAAATATACGGAGACCAGGCGGAGCTCGATTTTTGTCGCGAAGCGCTGTTTACATCCGCGTGCGAATTCGCTTTAAAGGAGGGTTACAGGTAATGCCGGCGCAGTCGGCAAGCGGGCCCTGACCTGATTGTAGAAAATGTCAACACTCTCGTTACGCGGCTGTGCACTATCACCGCGCACGCACACACATACACGCACACACACACGCACGCACGCATGCACGCACGCACGCACCCAGGCACGCACGCACACGCGCGAGTGCGTAAGCGCCGCGGCTTCGCCGCGCCGGCTCTTAAAGTGGCCATCTTGAATTCACTTTCAAACGACGACAAGAGAGAGAGAGAGAGAGAGAGAGAGAGAGAGAGAGAGAGAGAGAGAGAGACGAGAGGAGAGGAGAGAGAGTGGAGAGGGAGAGACACAAGTGCGCCTTGTGGCACCGTCGCGGCGTGTGGCAATACGAGGAAGCCGATTACCCAACCGGCCCCGGGATCCCTCCAAGTCCTACTCGTTACACGCGATTCCGTGTAACGCTCCGTTGCGTGTCGCTTAAGTTTAGAAGCGTGTCTCTCTTTCTCTTCCTCTCATTTTTTTCCCTTCCTCAAAGAAGAAAAGTTACGAGTTTGAGTATAATTGAGAAAAACTCTCCGCGACGCAGCTCCGAGGTCATTTAAATCTAAAATTCATCGAGACTTTTGTCTTGTATCATCGATTAGCATTCAATGTGCTCCAACAAAGAACAAAGCTGAATACTCTGTGAATAGGAAAAGTTTCGACACCGCTCGTAGCATCGATGATAATCGAGAGAAGAAAATTCCGTATTGATCGACTACGTTTCCTACCCGATGTATAGATTAGCTTTAATTTCGCCCTTAATTTATTCTTTGCCTTTTTCTAATTTTTTAAGACTGAAAAGAGGTAAAAGTAACAAGTTAAACCGAGATCAAAGCTATGATCTACTAGAAATGGATGCGCGGCAGTTTAAGCAAATCGGCAATCCAGATTGATCCGAAATCAACAACCGCCAAAATATATAATTTTACCAATACTTTTTTATGTAATATTCGAGGCGTATTGCGTAGTCATTCCGATTATCCGGAGGCGAACCGGCGAAAGGCGCGTGTCGAAATAAATCGTTGACGTTTCTCCTCGCGGAGAACGAGGGAGATCTCCCTTGACGTTAGTAAAAGTTTGCAAGAAAGTTTGCGGAGTCGCGGCGCATCGCGAAATTCCAGAAAAAGTGTGGCAAGTGCAACGTCGCGTGGGATTTGCTGGCTGCACGCAACGCGATTCCGCAGGCGGCAGCTGTGTAAAATAGCAATATCACGGGCGAAACCCAGAAAAGCGTAAAAGGTCGAACAGCAGAGAGTGGAATCGCCTGAAAACGAGTTATCGGCTCGGATCAGGAGGGGCCGTTTAAAGAGTGACTCGACGCTCGAGGGGAGGGAGTGCGGGGGGAGGGGGGAGACGCGAGCAATTAACATAGAATTACTTAGACCCACTACATCGTGTGTGCTCTCTCTCTCTCTCTCTCTCTCTCTCTCTCTCTCTCTCTCTCTCTCTCTCTCTCTCTCTCTCTCTCTCTCTCTCTCTCCCTCAGATTCGCAATTTATGCTCGCCCCCCGTCTGTTTCCCACGCGATTACTTAACACGTGATACTTGGGAAGAGTATAATATCGAACAATTCCTGCTGAATGCCCGATAACATCGACGAAGGGGAAGAAAAAAATATATTTCTTAGCGCATTCATTAATGGAAAGGCATATTATGATTACTATAAATGCGCCGAGTCCTTAGCTAATGATTGATTTATGAGAGAGCAGCGACGCTTGCAGACGGCAAATGTCGACCGTCATTAATCCTTCAAATGCTCCGCATCTTTTTCGAAGGATCGTCGAGCAAGGGAAGAATAAGCGAAACGTTTGTCGTTAACATCACAAAAACACTAAGCAATCGTTTTTATCTATTAAATTAATATTTTTTTCTGGTGTCAAAGACGGAATTTAAAAATTTTAATATTTCAACGGGATAAAGAGTAATTAATAAAACGTAATAAAAAATTGTATTTTTAATAAAAAGATATTAATATAAAAATGATTCGCTCGGTACGTTTGATGTTAAATATAAATTCTTGTCATTAATAAAAAAAAAAAAAAACAACATCACGATATCGCAGCTATATTAATAAAAAAACACTTTAGAATTCACGCAGCGCAGACCGATAAGTATTTTATTGATTAGACGTGTTAATTAAAGGTCGTGCGAGAGATCTTCTCGGGGCAAAGGGGATTAATTGGTTGCGTGGCGACCGTGTCTCGAATGACCGCGATACATCGGCGCAATATCTTTGCGGTGCACCTGTTCATCTCGCTTAGGAAGCGAGAGAAAGTCAGCGTACGGATCTCTCGGATCTATTTTCGTGAGGTCCCCCGACCGGGCAGTGACAGACGGGGGGAGGGAAGGGAGGGCAGGCAGGCGGGCGATGGACGGAGAACGGGGAGAATTTATGTGTTTGGGGAGGGTCAAGGGAACGAGGGTAGCGACAAGTGCAGCGAACGGGCGGAGGACAGCTGGATACAGCGAGCAGTGAAGCAGGGGGGGGAACGAAGGGGGGAATGTGCCGAGGGGGAGAAACGGATGCACTTGCGCGTCGCGCGCGCGTTATCGAGACAAATTCCATTCTCGGGATCGTTTCCGACGGCAAGGGCGCGACGCGGAGGGCCGTTTTCGGCACCGGGAATTCGCGGCATCCTTCGAATCCGAGAAGGCTGCGATCGGCGGAACCCGGAATCCGCAGGGGGGTCCTGCCGGGATGTAGAATCTTGTAGGCGATAGAATCCGGGAGATCCCGGGACTTCCGCCACGCGGCACGCAAAGACCTAGTATCTATAGAAATTGAAAAAAATAGAATCTCCTCTTGTGGTAGGATTTTGAGTCTTTATATCGAACTTAGAAATTCACTATAAATAAGTATGGAATTGAGAATTTGATAATAGCTGAAATGAAAAATGATACGTGGAAAGAACATTTTGATTAAAGTATCTAAAAACTGGACTAAATCTGAAAATATTTTTGTTGGGCCATTAAAATAAGTGCGCTTATAAATATAATGATAATTAAATATTGTAGCAATCAGTTTAAACATTTCATATAGGTACTTTAATTCTTTCTAACAAAATTATTTTTAAATCTCTTCTACATCTATTTAAATTTTTAGAATAAAATTCAGGGCTTTTTAAAATATCAAAAAGCTAGCGTTAAGATTTCTATGATTCAAAGGAGTTTGTAAAGGACTCGGAGTTGAAAGATTCAGAATTTAATAATTTAATAAATTCAAAACGCGGAATCCGTCGAGACGAGAATCGCAGACTCAAGAAAATTTGGCAGGCATCAGCCTTCAATCAACACGAGACGATCGCAGTCTAATAAATCGGGAAAGTCGCCCGAAGAAAACGTACATGTTGCCGGTCGCTCCCGTAACGGAACGAGCCGAAAGTGAATTATATTCGAGTTATTCGCGTTCCGACGTTTAACGCGAGATTACTTTCTTCTGCCCTACTTTTGTTTTCACGATGATGCGGCTGCGCTCGCCCGCCGGCGATTTCTTCGCCGCTACCACGGAACACCGTCGAGAGGGAAAAGAATGAGAAGAAGACGCGAACGAGAAGAACACAACGAAAACGTTAATAAATCGCGCGAGCGCACGCGCACTCGCGAATGAAAAATCCGCGTCCGTCGACGCGCGCTCACGGCCGCTCGATCGAGCGTGTAACGGCGGCGCGAAAAACGCGCTTTTTCCGCGCGTTACGCACCGCGTGCTCGGTGAAAGTGATGCTCGTGCCGAAGACGCCACGGCAGAAAACTAGCATAGTACACATATGCTCCTCATGCACGCTCATCGCTTTCCTCCCGCTAACGAGTTCATCGGGTATCGCGATCGAAATCTGCCGGATAACATGGGAGACACTTAATAAATTAAATCCGATTAACCGCCGCTTTCCCGTCCTGATTAAAAGTACAATTTCAAGTAGAACTTAGATTAAGTTGACTCTCTCGCGTGAAATATGTAAATTAATTATAAATCACTTTAATCCCCTATTATACCACATAACTTTAAACTCACACATATCCTTCACACGTATATTTATATTTTCAAGTCCTATTTCATTTTATCATAATTTATAGTATTGTACTATATTGTATTATTTTTTTTTTTTTATTCATCTTCTTGTGACCAAACATTTGATTTTCTAATTAAAGGAGAATCATAATATATCAGAAGACTGATTTTTATAATAAAATATTTAAAAAAAAGAAATTGATTCATAATGTCAATGTTTCATATTCCAAAATCAATGTTTGCTAGTTACATATTATATTAATTTTTTTTTCAAATACGTAAAAGATTTAAGTTATAAAAGGTTAATAAAGAAGTGTTTAAGTTAATCCCTGAAGTGCATCGAGTTTTCTACTTGAGATAATTTAGAGTGTTTTTTAAATTATATTTCGTATGATATATACATATATAATAAAATACATAAAAGTCAATTATATTTTCCTTTATTTGTAAAAATTATTTAAAAATTTCTCATCAAGTACTTTAGGTAATATGATAGAAATAAAATACATCTTTTTATATTCATTATTGTTTTAATTGAAATAATTTTATTTTAATGACATAACATTTAGCATTTATTAAAATATGAAAGATTCCTTTTTTCATTTTCTTTTTTTTTTCCAAAAAAAAAAGAAAAAAAAGAAAAAAGAAAAAATTGCCAAGTGATGAAATGAACTTCGGCTTTCAGAGAAAAGAGAAATACAATTGGCGTGAACAGCAACGATAACAGCAACGATTTCTACTTTTGTAGACTTCTAACTAACTTTATACAAATTTAATTTGGATTTGATATTGCACTAGGGCACAAACAGATTTCAAACTGTATTTCTAATAGTTTTATTAGAAAGTTTCTTTTCTCACTTTCCAACCGCTTTCTAAAAATGTGAAAAGAACAACGATGAGCACCCATTTCAATTCGTGTTCTAACGGCTCGTAATTACTCGTCGCGGCCTGCGGTCAGGACGAAATTGCAAGGCTCGGCTTCGTCAAAAGTTCGACAAAACCCGCGCGTCGAAATTGACTTGCAAAAAATCTGAATGGTCACTCGGCATGATCAAACTCTAAATACAAGTAATAAAAATTCTTAAAAAAGAATTGCAGATATTTAATATTAAATTTCTTATATTTAAATTTTATACTTATTATATTTTATAGAGCACAGCAATTATTCTATTTATATTTCTAAACTTTAAGAGATGAGAATTGCAAAATCTATAAATTTTATCATTTATCGTTTAAACTTGCTACAATTTATTACTGTTCGAGAAGATTAGAAAAAGCAGAAACTATAATTTGCTTTCCACAAAATCTAAGATTTATATAATCTAAGATTTATTTATTTAATTCGGATTTATGTGCGTTTACATCTTCAATAAAGTGTAAATTCAAATTGTTAGATTGAAGTAATAATTTAATTATTTTTCCTTTAAGCATTCTAAAGTCTATAGAATCTAATTTGTAACAAATCATAATCAATAATATTTAAATATTAAGTAGTTCAAAAAGATACCCACGAATTAACTGGATATTTGGAAAATAAGTATTACATTTCTCTAAACAAAATTATTCCAAGTATCACTTTTGCCAACAATTATTTTTTTTATAGTTCATTTAACAAGAAATCGTTATCCTTTAAATGTGATCTACACGCACTTGTATATAAATATAAGCAATATTTGTCATGACATTTTTCTTATTTACTATGTATCTATGTTATTCAATAATAATATATAAAATAGACCCATTTTTGCGGATATGTCAGAACAAAGTCATGAAATGAGCACAAAATTGCATTCGCATACGCGGCACATTACGACATGGTTGTAAATTGTAAGAATTGGGCCACCGCATGCACACACATGTGTGTGCGCACATTCTTTTTTTTTCTCGAGTCACTGTACGAGTCACTACGCGCAATTATCGCTAACGCGGATGTCTGCTCGCGATTCGCAAGACCTTGGCCGGTTTTCCTTTCAGTGGTATGCGATTTAAATTCTCAGCATGTGCAGAGAGCGATTTGATCGATCAAAGTATCGCTTAAAAATAAAGAAGGTTATCGTCTTAGCCGATACAAGATTATCCACACCAGGTTTTTCAACTGTCGGACAAGTAGAAACTTACAGGTCGGTAAAGTTGTTCTAGCTTTCTGCAATATCGACACACATTAAAAAAAAAAGAAGGAAAGAATCGCGATTACCACTTACCTTTACTCGTTTCAGGTTGAATATTTTCCGTCTTGATTTCTGCCCTCGAGGCGTAAGAGATCGAAGGAATCGTTGGAGATGCTTGCGTCGAAGGAGCTGCTAATTTTTCTAGGCATACAATGTTAAACAAAATAATTAATATATTGCAAAAATATATATCGTCGATTGAATAATATACGATACTAATATACGCAACTACTCACCTGCTAATAAGGGATTCGCCGCAGCAATATTGTGCCTCTGTCTTTTGTAGGAGGAAGGGGTTGTGGTAGAGGTGGGTTGGCTGGCCTCTGCTTCGAGTTCCCGCAGAAAGTCCAAGGGATCGAATAATTCCTCTCCTGTGACACTGGACATACCAGCGCCTTCCTCCGCCGGCATATTTGGTACCGCCAGAGCACTCAACTCCATCGGAGAAAACTCTACCGATTGGCCCGTGTTGCTCTGCTGAAAATATAAAAACTTTAAAAATAATGAAGAAGAGCTTCGATTTTCTTATCTTGTTGTTATATATATTCTTTTCGCTACCGTATATTTATAACTTGCAGTTAAATTAAATGTATAGATTTTTTTTTTGTTTCTGACATTTTGCGCGAGTTGAATTCTACATTTCATAAATTGACAAATTCTGAATCAAGTCTAATGCGAATTTTCTCGAGTTTGAGGTCACTCATTTAAGTCATAAGTGTAGGGCGTGTGTTCCGTTATCAAGTTTCACGTGGAGCAAATATCATGGAATATTTCTTGGAATTTCAAATTCTCGAATGTAAATTTTAAATCTACCATTGGGTACTTACCTGAAGGCACTGGGTCAGATCTATCTTTCCATTGTCATTGTCAGAGTACCAGAATAGCTCGTCGTCTATGAAGGGCATGTTTGATTCCTCCTTGGGCACGAGGGTGGAGGTTAATGTGGGTGTTTGCGATATGGGGACCGGCATCTGGACCCGTACCCAGCGGCGGGGCCACTCTAGCCACCCCCGCGCCTTTTAACATCTAAAACCACCTCCGAGATTTCTCCGCCTCTTTCGCGTCCCGTCTACGCCGCACCCGGATAGTTTTGTTCTCTCTTTTCCACGCGCTGTCGTTCACCTGGAAGCGAAATACACAATTAGACACATCACCGTGAAAATACGCGTGATTAATTCTAAGCTCTAAAATAATTTGCCGCGCATCCGCATTCGTGAATGTAATTTCATTTGCGATTTATCTCCATGAATGTACCAGCACACCATATCATAGGAATATCCCTGTAATGCGAATACAATTCACGTAAACGTTTCTAATTTCCCCTTTAATGAATTAAGATAAGCGACGAGACCGTTAATTAAGCACGAAACGGGATCTCTTTATCTCACAATGACTTCCGGTGCATCGCACCACGTTCACACTTTCGTTTGAATTCTAATTTGAACTCGACTAAAACATAGCTCGATTACAATGTTACTTTCTCTTACTGCCCGTGTACTACCCGCATTAATTTATACACGTAATACCATATGCGGAAAAATATAAGAAAATACAGAGCTCTCTCTTTCTCTCTTTTTTCGTTCTCTTTTTCAGATATAAATGTAGAACAGAGATTTATATCCAAGATGTATTGCATTTGTAATTCATGAATATAATAAATTTACCTATTCATGAACTTATTTCTTTCGGCTACATTTTGCCCAATTTTTACTCACTATTCTAAATTTATTTAGAAAAACATCATATTATCATATATTAAAATACTATTCGAAATAGAACAATTTATAATTTTGTCCCCAGTAAAGTGCTCGAAAGATTATGCATTTTGTACACTTACTTTTTTTCTTAATATTTAAATGCAAATTAAGATACCGAGATATTTCACAAAAAAAAAAAAAAAAAAAAAAAAACAGAAAAGAAAGTCTACTCGTAAATTTTTCATACAAAATTTAAAGAAATATATTATTACAAATGGAAATAGGAAAAAAAAAAAAGGAAAAACAAAGAAAACATTTCATCGAGATCTTCCTTCAAAGAAAGTTCCGTTCCGAAGAGGAAGTCGATCGATAGGCTTGCGAGCCTGCTCGTCGACGCGCGACGGGCAACGTTGATGATTCGTGGCTAATTCGCGTAATGCCATCGCGAAGAGAAAGAGGGGCGCGGGCAATTTCCATGAAAGTGAAAACACCGAGCGCGAACTTTCTTTCTGGCTTCGCGTAGCGCTGTTTCACTTCCTGTGCGCGTAACCTCACGCTCTCTCGCCGCCGCCGCTGCGTTTCTATGCAGCTTCTACCCGTTGCACGACGTCGCATTTACGTAACTCGCAGCCGCGAAAGAAAGTTTCCACAGATAGAGGTTAACATCCTCTTCTCCCGTCTAACGAGTAATATCGCGAATTGATTATCAAATCGTGATCAAGACGTTTCCGATCGAGGACGTGCGAGGATCATCGTCGATCACGTGCGAAATTTCTTCAAAATTTGCATTACTGCTAAATCCTCCCCAAACGATAACTTTGTAATTTTACAAATTGCATTACGCAAGAATTTTACGAAAAATCTATATGTAGAAGACTTATATATTAAATTTACACATATAAAAGATACATAAAAACACGCGAGGTATTGTTAAATCATAAATTGGTTTCTGCCTTGAAGTTAGATTATAAAATCTCCTTTTTTTAGTTACATTTCTTGCACCGTTCATCTTTTCTCTTTTTCTCTCAACACGAAAGCCGTAAGAAATTCAGCTAAAAAGAACAGGTCTTTATAATTTGAAATTGACTTCATTTTAAACGTTTAAAGTTTTCCCGCCCTTTTTTGAAGCCTCGTGGTTTTTGCTGCTCTTCGATATGTACCAAGTGCCGAAAGTGCAACTGTACTTTACGAAACGCACGTGGTGTATTACATTGTCTTATCATTGATAATAGTATGAATTAGTGTATGTTCAGTGTAAAGGGTGTAATGTGAAAGGAATAAACTTGTCATAATCGACAATGGCGGATGAAGACAGCGAGACGTCGGACGAGAGTTTGGACGCGAAAAGCGAGAAATTCGATCCGCTGAAAGCATTGTATTCGCCCAAAATGCGATTGATATCCACCGCACCGACGTACGACAACATTGCCAAATTCGAATCCATTCTGAAGGGCGTTAAAGGGCCGACAAAAGTGTGTATCGTGGGTCGTCACGCGTTGATTTTCAATATGAACCTGTGGCAACAAAATTGTAAAAGAGATCGATCGAATCAAATTGTAGGAATTTACAGAACACAAAAAATATTAGAACTATAGGCGTAGAAATCCATGCGAGAAGTCAGAACGTGTATAACCTCTAAGCTAACATAACCTTACTCAACGTACAAATTATATAGCATCATTTAGGCGAAGTTTTTGAATCAAGTAAAATTTTTGTTCGTTTTCTTTCGTGAAATTGAAATTTTGTCGTAATAAGACATTAAAATTAACAAAATTTTAAATCCCGATGAAAATACAATAGGACGTATATTTCAGAGTGACAAATCGGATGCGCCAGAATCCTCGAGAAGGAGATTTTTACCGCATCAAGGTAAGGAAAAAGCATGGATCTTAATATTTGCGTGCAGCCTTCGCACGCCTCGCAAGAGATGGCGGTCATGTACAGTTTCGCAGTTCTTATGGGGGTGGGGGACTTCATTCATATAAGAGTAGCATCGTAATATCGAATTTCAATATGAAATTACCGGCGGTTAATAGCGAGAGACAAACGATACACATGGAAATCTCTTTTTTGCCTTCTCTATATTTTTAACCGATCAATTCATATTAATTCTATCCTCCGACACATCAAGGGAAAAGTATACAGATAAAAATAAAATCACCATTAAATGCAATTAAATTTCATTTCGAATTTGATAACAAAATATTTTAACCGTCACTTCTTTTTAATACACTTCGCTAAGGAGAATCAATTTCAAGCTCAAACGTGGAATTTGTTATTCAAAACCAGAGAGAAATGAAACGAGTTATGAAACTTTTACAAAACGCCTTCCGCGCGAAAATTGTCGGATAATCATAGATCATCGAGAGTGATTCGCGCGGGTTTCCTCGGGTATTATATTTCCTCGGATGATCTATCGCGACCATCATCTGACGTGGCTCTTATATTCCAGATACCGACGCACTTTATTTACGGCCTGACAAATACCACGAAGCTCGCGACCGGCATTAGCCGCGCGTGGAATTTGACCTCCGCGAAAGTGTGCGTCAACCGTTCCCGCGTGGTGAGACCCCGACCGTCGCTCGTAGAGGCTCCCCATTGTTTCCTATTCCACAACTATCTTTTTCCTCGCGCGAATACATAACATACGCGATATTTACAATGCGCGAGTACGCTCTCTCTCTCTCTCTCTCTCTCCCCCCCCCCTCTCGTCCAGAGACGAAAAGAGAGAGAGAAAGAGATCTTCCCTCGCGACATTGCGAGCATTGAGAAATTACCGTAAGTATCTTTCAAACGATTGCCAATCTTTCAAACTTCGGTCTCTTCGGTTTTTGACTAAAGATTCCGCCGTTTCTCTGAGCGACTCTAAATTTCACACACAATGATGTTTTTTAGTACTAAATTCAATCTGATGCAATTTTTTTTTTTAAGAATAATATACCAAAAATAATAATTTCGCAGATAAAATCCAATGTCATGCATTATTATGTTTTATATTTCCATGTTTTTTCTATTTTTAAAATTTCCGAATAGAATATTGCCCTGAAAGTGGAAATAGTGCTTTTCTCTTCTCGATTTTGCAATTTTTAAATGACGATCTCATCGATCAATTCAATGATGGAAATTATTTATCAATAGAGAAACATTCGTGAATTATTTTCAAGGAATTTTTCGGGAAATTTTGTGTAATGGCTTTTACATTTTCAAAAAAATTTGAAGAAAATTTTTAAACTGAATTTATTTAGATTTTCATTGTAATTTTTAGTGCTTTAGGGAAGAAAGAAATCAAACATTAGATTCCGACATATATACAATCATAAAATCTGGAAACTACGCCACTTCTTGGAAAATCAGAGAAACGATAGAAGAAAGATAGGAAAAAAACAGAAAAATATGATACATTATTGTTTTATAAAAAAAAAACTGCTATATATGCGGCACGTTATTCGTGATACATAATTAAGATACTTTTTTCATCGCTAGAATTCTGAAGAAATAAAATTCGATTTCAGAGAGGTTCGAAAAACGATCGAGTTCAGAGCGTAGAAATAAGCCGCGTATTCGAGGGTGGCAAAACGGAGACAAACGCTAAATGCGAGATAGCACGTTTTCTCCCGTTCCCTTAATGCAGCCCGGGGGAGGTATATATCTATTGGCCGGCGGCCAATTACACGAGGCAGCCGATAAATCACGGATCCCTGACCCAGTGCAGTTTTATATTTACCAACGACGATGCGTGGTGGTGCACGGTCACGCGTTCCCCCTCCCTCCCCCCCGTCTCTCTTTCTCTGAAAGGTGCATCCCCATTCCCCGTTCGCCCTTCGTATCTCAC